>NC_052308.1:2424328-2701828 GCF_016432855.1 Salvelinus namaycush
GTCAGTAAGCATTTCACTGTAAAGTCTACTACACCTGTTGTATTCAGCGCATGTGACTAATAAAATTTGATTTGATTCGAATAACCCTCATATTCAATAAGGCTGTTCTTATAGAAATAACTGATGTCCATTATATGAACACAAATAATAAAATGAGACCAATTAATGATTTTGAAAGAGTTTTTGTTATATTCATCATTTAATAATTGCACAGAACATGTCCCTCTCTGTATACTCCTCACCAGCCTATGTCATGACTTCTCCCTACGTACCTCACTTGAGTTGCTCGAAGTATTCCAAAACATGGCCTACAGGTTGCAGCCAGCCCTTGAGTATTTGAATACGTTGTATCTTTGGCGCCAGACCTTGTGTTAGTCATCTCCTAGAATGTGCTTGATTGTAATTTCTCATTGGTCACTGTGCTGACCAATGCCCGACCTGACAGTACTCAGACGTCGTCGCCAGAGCTCGCTGCTTGTGCTCTCACCATGACAAGTTTAGAACGTGACAACAGGATTGAATCTGTTGCTGCTGTTGCCTGCAGTACACCTGTTGTGGATTTGGCCAAAGCGGAACTATCAGACTGCGGAGAAATAGTGGAAAATAACGAAAAGGTACCCGAAGGCAGTTATTCTCCTAGTCTGCTCTTATTTGTCTTATAAAGTTGTAAACCATGCACTGTTTGAAAATATTACGGGTGACCAACGCAGCTGCTGTGCAAAACTTTGTGACGGACGCCGCTAAAAAAGTTATCAAAAGGGGTTGTTATAACAGTTTATTACCGGGTTGTCATCGTAGCGTTAAAGTTCATCCGGTACAATGTTTCAACACAAGTTCTACAGATCAGCACCGCATTGGAACAGCCTCAGATATGGACCACGTGCTTCCCAAACTGTGAGTTTGTGTTTCTATATTGGTCCAATTCAATGATGTGTGTGTGTGTTACGCTCGCTGTCCTCAAACTCCCTGTCATAAATGAACCAAGGTGCAGCGTGGTAGGCGTACATTTTCTTTAATAATAAATGTTCCACCAAAAAAAACAACTCAATGAACGTAAAGCTAGGAGTGCAACAACCTGCAACACAAAAAAGACAAGATCCCACAACAGAAAGTGGGAAAAAGAGCTGCCTAAGTATGATCCCCAATCAGAGACAACGATAGACAGCTGCCTCTGATTGGGAACCACACTCGGCCAAAAACAAAGAAATAGACAACATAGAATGCCCACCCCAAATCACACCCCGACCTAACCAAATAGAGAAATAAAACGTCTCTCTACGGTCATGGCGTGACAGTGTGTGTGTGTGACATTACATGCAATTATATCTCTAAAACAACGCTTCTCTCCATTTTCATCAATCATCCATTAGTCTATAAATATGATTTTTAATACCGTTAGCATGTGTCTGTGTCTGTGTAAACTGTCCTCTTATGTTGCTGTAGGAGCAGTGATGGAAAGGGTCTGTTCTCAGGAGTTGAAGATATGCTCTTCTACACCATCACAGATGGTCAGGAACAAGTCCCCGTCTCACACTTTATCTCTGTGAGTACACGCATCAGTTAACCTGTCAAAACAATGGAGATTCAATTAACACCTAAATAGATTACTCTGTAGCCTAATATATCCTTTCTCACAACAACCCTCCTTGACAACAAACTCTCTCTCGGGTTTAGTACAAATACATTTCAAGACAGGACAATTCGTGTCATTTTACTTTTTAAAATTAATAATCTGTATGTTATTGCATTTTCTAAATACTATTAGTAACTCAAACAAAGGGTACATACAACTATTGCAGTTCATTTTCACTTTATTGCAAGAAACAATGGGCAACAACAGGGTGAATACACACAGAGGTCTATCGTGGAACAGTATTAAATTATGTTATTGTAATGAAATAGTCTCCATACCTCCAGGCCTGATGGAGGACTGGAAGGAATGTGTCTGGTGAAGATCACAACGCAACAGTCAAAACATTACCTTGTATAGTTACTACAGAGACTAGATTACCCTGGATAGTTACTACAGAGACTAGATTACCTTGTATAGTTACTACAGAGACTATATTACCCTGTATAGTTACTACAGAGACTAGATTACCCTGGATAGTTACTACAGAGACTAGATTACCCTGGATAGTTACTACAGAGACTAGATTACCTTGTATAGTTACTACAGAGACTAGATTACCCTGCATAGTTACTACAGAGACTAGATTACCTTGTATAGTTACTACAGAGACTATATTACCCTGTATAGTTACTACAGAGACTAGATTACCCTGTATAGTTACTACAGAGACTAGATTACCCTGGATAGTTACTACAGAGACTAGATTACCTTGTATAGTTACTACAGAGACTAGATTACCCTGCATAGTTACTACAGAGACTAGATTACCTTGTATAGTTACTACAGAGACTATATTACCCTGGATAGTTACTACAGAGACTAGATTACCTTGTATAGTTACTACAGAGACTATATTACCCTGTATAGTTAATACAGAGACTATATTACCCTGTATAGTTACTACAGAGACTAGATTACCCTGCATAGTTACTACAGAGACTATATTACCCTGTATAGTTAATACAGAGACTATATTACCCTGTATAGTTACTACAGAGACTAGATTACCTTGTATAGTTACTACAGAGACTATATTACCCTGGATAGTTACTACAGAGACTAGATTACCTTGTATAGTTACTACAGAGACTATATTACCCTGTATAGTTACTACAGAGACTAGATTACCCTGGATAGTTACTACAGAGACTAGATTACCTTGTATAGTTACTACAGAGACTATATTACCCTGTATAGTTAATACAGAGACTATATTACCCTGTATAGTTACTACAGAGACTAGATTACCCTGCATAGTTACTACAGAGACTGTATTACCCTGTATAATTACTACAGAGACTAGATTACCCTGGATAGTTACTACAGAGACTAGATTACCCTGCATAGGTACTACAGAGACTAGATTACCCTGGATAGTTACTACAGAGACTAGATTACCCTGGATAGTTACTACAGAGACTAGATTACCCTGCATAGGTACTACAGAGACTAGATTACCCTGCATAGGTACTACAGAGACTAGATTACCCTGGATAGTTACTACAGAGACTATATTACCCTGGATAGTTACTACAGAGACTAGATTACCCTGGATAGTTACTACAGAGACTAGATTACCTTGTATAGTTACTACAGAGACTATATTACCCTGTATAGTTAATACAGAGACTATATTACCCTGTATAGTTACTACAGAGACTAGATTACCCTGCATAGTTACTACAGAGACTGTATTACCCTGTATAATTACTACAGAGACTAGATTACCCTGGATAGTTACTACAGAGACTAGATTACCCTGCATAGGTACTACAGAGACTAGATTACCCTGGATAGTTACTACAGAGACTAGATTACCCTGGATAGTTACTACAGAGACTAGATTACCCTGCATAGGTACTACAGAGACTAGATTACCCTGCATAGGTACTACAGAGACTATATTACCCTGGATAGTTACTACAGAGACTAGATTACCCTGGATAGTTACTACAGAGACTAGATTACCCTGGATAGTTACTACAGAGACTAGATTACCCTGCATAGGTACTACAGAGACTAGATTACCCTGCATAGGTACTACAGAGACTATATTACCCTGGATAGTTACTACAGAGACTATATTACCCTGGATAGTTACTACAGAGACTATATTACCCTGGATAGTTACTACAGAGACTATATTACCCTGGATAGTTACTACAGAGACTAGATTACCCTGGATAGTTACTACAGAGACTAGATTACCCTGCATAGGTACTACAGAGACTATATTACCCTGGATAGTTACTACAGAGACTATATTACCCTGGATAGTTACTACAGAGACTATATTACCCTGGATAGTTACTACAGAGACTATATTACCCTGGATAGTTACTACAGAGACTATATTACCCTGGATAGTTACTACAGAGACTATATTACCCTGGATAGTTACTACAGAGACTATATTACCCTGGATAGTTACTACAGAGACTATATTACCCTGGATAGTTACTACAGAGACTAGATTACCCTGCATAGGTACTACAGAGACTAGATTACCCTGGATAGTTACTACAGAGACTATATTACCCTGGATAGTTACTACAGAGACTATATTACCCTGGATAGTTACTACAGAGACTAGATTACCCTGCATAGGTACTACAGAGACTATATTACCCCGGATAGTTACTACAGAGACTATATTACCCTGGATAGTTACTACAGAGACTATATTACCCTGGATAGTTACTACAGAGACTAGATTACCCTGGATAGTTACTACAGAGACTATATTACCCTGGATAGTTACTACAGAGACTATATTACCCTGGATAGTTACTACAGAGACTATATTACCCTGGATAGTTACTACAGAGACTATATTACCCTGGATAGTTACTACAGAGACTATATTACCCTGGATAGTTACTACAGAGACTAGATTACCCTGGATAGTTACTACAGAGACTATATTACCCTGGATAGTTACTACAGAGACTATATTACCCTGGATAGTTACTACAGAGACTATATTACCCTGGATAGTTACTACAGAGACTATATTACCCTGGATAGTTACTACAGAGACTATATTACCCTGGATAGTTACTACAGAGACTATATTACCCTGGATAGTTACTACAGAGACTATATTACCCTGGATAGTTACTACAGAGACTATATTACCCTGGATAGTTACTACAGAGACTAGATTACCCTGGATAGTTACTACAGAGACTATATTACCCTGGATAGTTACTACAGAGACTATATTACCCTGGATAGTTACTACAGAGACTATATTACCCTGGATAGTTACTACAGAGACTATATTACCCTGGATAGTTACTACAGAGACTAGATTACCCTGGATAGTTACTACAGAGACTATATTACCCTGGATAGTTACTACAGAGACTATATTACCCTGGATAGTTACTACAGAGACTATATTACCCTGGATAGTTACTACAGAGACTATATTACCCTGGATAGTTAATACAGAGACTATATTACCCTGGATAGTTACTACAGAGACTATATTACCCTGGATAGTTAATACAGAGACTATATTACCCTGGATAGTTACTACAGAGACTATATTACCCTGGATAGTTACTACAGAGACTATATTACCCTGGATAGTTAGTACAGAGACTAGATTACCCTGCATAGTTACTACAGAGACTATATTACCCTGCATAGTTAGTACAGAGACTATATTACCCTGGATAGTTACTACAGAGACTATATTACCCTGCATAGTTAGTACAGAGACTATATTACCCTGGATAGTTACTACAGAGACTATATTACCCTGCATAGTTAGTACAGAGACTATATTACCCTGGATAGTTACTACAGAGACTATATTACCCTGCATAGTTAGTACAGAGACTATATTACCCTGGATAGTTACTACAGAGACTATATTACCCTGCATAGTTAGTACAGAGACTATATTACCCTGGATAGTTACTACAGAGACTATATTACCCTGCATAGTTAGTACAGAGACTATATTACCCTGGATAGTTAGTACAGAGACTATATTACCCTGGATAGTTACTACAGAGACTAGATTACCCTGGATAGTTAGTACAGAGACTATATTACCCTGGATAGTTACTACAGAGACTATATTACCCTGGATAGTTAGTACAGAGACTATATTACCCTGGATAGTTACTACAGAGACTATATTACCCTGCATAGTTAGTACAGAGACTATATTACCCTGGATAGTTAGTACTGAGGTTAGGTTGTATTATCATGCAACAATAACATGGATGTTTTTATCTTCCAAAGTAATGAAATCGCCACAAATGAGCCGTTACTTGTTAAATGAAAGATTCAGTTGTAATAGACAGTGAAGGCTCTGATTTGTCATATTGCACCAACTGTACTGTTTGAATCAAAACGCTCGCAAACAAGTGACTGAAAGCGTACCCAAAACGAGCTTCACCAAGTTTAAATAACAAAGGGAATCAAGTGCTCAACTTGGAACAAGGCTCATCTCTGTCTGTGGGTTACAAGATGAGTTGAAGTTAGTTCCTGTGACGTTAGTTCACATCTCTGTCTGTGGGTTACAAGATGAGTTGAAGTTAGTTCCTGTGACGTTAGTTCACATCTCTGTCTGTGGGTTACAAGATGAGTTGAAGTTAGTTCCTGTGATGTTAGTTCACATCTCTGTCTGTGGGTTACAAGATGAGTTGAAGTTAGTTCCTGTGACGTTAGTTCACATCTCTGTCTGTGGGTTACAAGATGAGTTGAAGTTAGTTCCTGTGACGTTAGTTCACATCTCTGTCTGTGGGTTACAAGATGAGTTGAAGTTAGTTCCTGTGATGTTAGTTCACATCTCTGTCTGTGGGTTACAAGATGAGTTGAAGTTAGTTCCTGTGACGTTAGTTCACATCTCTGTCTGTGGGTTACAAGATGAGTTGAAGTTAGTTCCTGTGATGTTAGTTCACATCTCTGTCTGTGGGTTACAAGATGAGTTGAAGTTAGTTCCTGTGACGTTAGTTCACATCCAAGTGCCTCTCATAACAGTTTTAATAACTTGGTGAGGCTGTTTTATTTCCAGTACATTTTTTCGTTTTGCTGATGCCATAATTTCCCATAATGCCTTTCTCCCTAACCGAACCCTATCTATGTTATTTATCATTGGATTGATTTTACTGTAGAGTGTCTTGTGATTTTAAATGCGCTTTAAATAACGTTTGATTTGATTTGATCAGGCTCTGAAGAAAACAGGTCTTAATGCATCCGACCCGCGACTGAAGGACTGTATGGACAAGCTGCAACGCTCTGTAACGGAATCCTTTCATGACGTCATGATGGACCGGGAACTCTTCCACAAGTGAGTCGTCTATCTTGTCGGCTAGTTGGATCTAGCCACTCCCAAATCTCTCCATACCCCCCTGCCCCTTAACCCAAGGTATATTGCGTAGCATTGTTGAAGCTTCCATATTGCTTACATCTACAGGTCCGCAAAATCAAAAGGTTAGGGCCAAAGGGGAGGGGTAGAGAGCGATTTGGGACCTGCTTTTAGAGCCACCCCTCGCCACCCCTCTCTTCCTCTCTCCACATCTCACAACCCCTCTCTACCCCTTTCTACTAAGGCTGGGAATTGCCAGGGACCACACGATAAGATATTATCATGATACTCAAAGGGATACTTTGGGATTTAGGCTTTTAAAAAGAGATGTTTTTTTTTTATTTAACCTTTGTTAGTTAAATAATGAGGCCCTTTATCTGCTTCGCCAGAGTCTGATGATCTCATGGATACCATTTTTATGTCTCTGTGTGAGGTTGAAGGAAGTTGCTAACTAGCGCTAGCGCAATTGCTAACTAGAGTTAGCATAATGACTGGAAATCTATGGTATCTGCTATGCTAGCAAATACCCATAGACTTCCAGTCATTGCGCTAACACTGGTTAGCATTGGCTCGCGAAACTACATCTAACTTCCTTCATACTTGACACAGAGACATAAAAATGATGTCCATGAGTTAATCTGACTGAGGAAGTAGATAAAGGTCCTCATTGTCAAAATCCTGAAGTATCCCTTAAATTCTTGTGATTCGAAATCAAAATGTATTTGTCACTTGTGCCAAATACAACAGGTGTAGACTTTACTGTGAGATGCTTACTTACAAGCCCTTTCCCAACAATGCAGAGTTATTCAAAAGTAAGGAAATTAGCAAACAAAATGAGAAAATATTTAAAAAATAAATAATGATTAGATACTGTAATTTTATTGCGATTTGATGTTCCAAACATATTGCTCACTGCTCTTGGTGCATTCGTAAAGTATTCAGACCCCTTGACTTTTTCCACATCTTGTTACGTTACAGCCTTATTCTAAAATGTATTAAATAAAAACATGGACTCTTCAATCTACACACAATACCCCATAATGACAAAGTGAAAACAGGTTTTTAGAATTTGTTGCAAATGTATTAAAAATAAAAAACAGAAATACCTTATTTACATAAATATTCAGACTTATTGCTATGAGACTCGAAATTGAGCTCAGGTGCATCCTGTTTCCATTGATCATCCTTGAAATGTTTCTACAACTTGATTGGAGTCCACCTGTGGTAAATTCAATTGATTGGACATGATTTGGAAAGGCACACACCTGTCTATATAAGGTCCCACAGTTGACAGTGCATGTCAGAGCAAAAACCAAGCCATTATGTTGAAGGAATTGTCCATAGCGTTCCGAGACAGGATTGTGTTGAGGCACAGATCTGGGGAAGGGTACCCCAAAATTTCTGCAGCATTGAAGGTCCCCAAGGACACAGTGGCCTCCATCATTCTTAAATGGAAGAAGTTTGGAACCACCAAGACTCTTCCTAGAGGTGGCCGCCCGGCCAAACTGAGCAATCGGGGGAGAAGGGCCTTGGTCATAGAGGTGACCCAGAACCCGATGGTCACTCTGACAGAGCTCCAGAGTTCCTCTGTGGAGATGGGAGAACCTTCCAGAAGGACAACAATTTCTGCAGCACTTCAACAATCAGGCCTTTATGGTAGAGTGGCCAGACTAAAGCCACTCCTCAGTAAAAGGCACATGACATCCCGCTTGGAGTTTGCCAAAAGGCACCTAAAGGACTCTCAGACCATGAGAAACAGGATTCTCCAAGATTGAACTATTTGGCCTGAAAGCCAGCAGGAGGAAACCTGTCACCATCCCTACGGCGAAGCATGGTGGTGGCAGCATCCTTTTGTGGGGATGTTTTTCAGCTGCAGGGACTGGGAGACTAGTCAGGATCGAGGGAAAGATGAATGGAGCAAAATACAGAGAGATCCTTGATGAAAACTTTCTCCAGAGTGCACAGCCAAAACAACGTAGGAGTGGCATCGGGACAAGTCTCTGAATGTCCTTGAGTGGCCCATCCAGAGCCCGGACTTGAACCCGATCGAACATCTCTGGAGACACCTGAAAATACCTGTGCAGTGACGCTCCCCATCCAACCTGACAGAACTTGAGAGGATCTGCAAAGAAGAATGGGAGAAACTCCCCAAATACAGGTGTGCCAAGCTTCTAGCATCACACCCAAGAAGACTTAAGGCTGTAATCACTGCCAAAGGTGCTTCAACAAAGTACTGAGTAAAGGGTCTGAATACTTATGTAAATGTGATATTTCAGGGTTTTTTTGTGTTTATAAATTTGCAATAAAAAAATTGTTTTTGCTTTGTAATTATGGGGGATTGTGTGTAGATTGATGAGGAAAAAAACAATTGCATCCATTTTAGAATATGGCTGTAAAGTAACAAAATGTGGTAAAAGTGAAGGGGTCTGAATACTTTCTGAATATGTCTGCTGCAGAGAAACGAGAGAGGATGAGGACATGTGTTCTGATCAGTCATGGAAATAAAGGTGCTGAAAACATGTTGGCTATTTAAAAAGAAGAACAAACTATAGGAGGATTTTTTTTATTTTGCAATACTTAATGCCAAAGTATCGATATAATATCGTACACAATAATATTGCGATATGTAACTGTATACATTTTTCCCCCATCACTACTCTCTACCCCTCTCCACCTCTCTCTACCCCTCTCCACCCCTCTCTACCCCTCTCTCCACCTCTCTCTACCCCTCTCCACTTCTCTCTACCCTTCTCTACCCTTCTCTACCTCTCTCTACCCCTCTCTACCCCTCTCTACCTCTCTCTACCTCTCTCTACCTCTCTCTACCTCTCTCCACCTTTCTCTACCTCTCTCTACCTGTCTCTACATCTCTCTACCCCTCTCCACCTCTCTCTAGCTCTCTCCACTTTTCTCTACCCCTCTCCAACTCTCTCCACCTCTCTCTACCCCTCTGCCTCTCTCCACCTCTCTACCCCTCTCTGCCTCTCTCCACCTCTCTACCCCTCTCCACCTCTCTCTCCACCTCTCTCTACCCCTCTCTACCCCTCTCTAGCTCTCTCCACCTCTCTCTACCCCTCTCTGCCTCTCTCCACCTCTCTACCTCTCTCCGCCTCTCTCCGCCTCTCTCCGCCTCTCTCCACCTCTCTACCCCTCTCTGCCTCTCTCCACCTCTCTACCCCTCTCTGCCTCTCTCCACCTCTCTACCCCTCTCTGCCTCTCTCCACCTCTCTAACCCTCTCTGCCTCTCTCCACCTCTCTTTACCTCTCTACCCCTCTCTGCCTCTCTCTGCCTCTCTCTACCTCTCTCTACCCCTCTCTGCCTCTCTCCACCTCTCTAACCCTCTCTGCCTCTCTCCACCTCTCTCCACCTCTCTCTGCCTCTCTCTACCTCTCTCTACCCCTCTCTACCCCTCTCTACCCCTCTCTACCCCTCTCTGCCTCTCTCCACTTTTCTCTACCCCTCTCCAACTCTCTCCACCTCTCTCTACCCCTCTGCCTCTCTCCACCTCTCTACCCCTCTCTGCCTCTCTCCACCTCTCTACCCCTCTCCAGCTCTCTCCACCTCTCTCTACCCCTCTCTAGCTCTCTCCACCTCTCTCTACCCCTCTCTGCCTCTCTCCACCTCTCTACCTCTCTCCGCCTCTCTCCACCTCTCTACCCCTCTCTGCCTCTCTCCACCTCTCTACCCCTCTCTGCCTCTCTCCACCTCTCTACCCCTCTCTGCCTCTCTCCACCTCTCTAACCCTCTCTGCCTCTCTCCACCTCTCTTTACCTCTCTACCCCTCTCTGCCTCTCTCTGCCTCTCTCTACCTCTCTCTACCCCTCTCTGCCTCTCTCCACCTCTCTAACCCTCTCTGCCTCTCTCCACCTCTCTCCACCTCTCTCCACCTCTCTGCCTCTCTCTACCCCTCTCTACCCCTCTCTACCCCTCTCTACCCCTCTCTGCCTCTCTCCACCTCTCTCTGCCTCTCTCTACCTCTCTCTACCTCTCTCTACCTCTCTCTGCCTCTCTCCACCTCTCTCTACCCCTCTCTGCCTCTCTAACACACTGTCATCACATTTCCGTCTCCTCTTACTGCAAAGTGCCATGGTAGAGACAGGCTATAAATACCCTGACCCCTTCAGCATTCCACATGATTAATCCAGGGTTTGTTGTAGGCCTATATTATACTGTATTTCTCTCTGTCTCCCTGCCACACACACACACACACACACACACACACACACACACACACACACACACACACACACACACACACACACACACACAGACGGACAGACATTCAGCTCCTCTCTCGCTGTCATTTAATCTTCATGTTTAAAAGTTAGCTAGAGACAACAGCATGTGTGCTCTCACTTGGTGCACTAGCCTACGTATTATCTGCATGTATTTGTGTGAGGGTAGTGGGTGGGTAGTCTTGTTGTGGGCTACAGGGCAGGGAACGACTCGGATTGATAGATGCCAGCTGGTTTGGACCTTGGGGCCACACACACACACACACACACACACACACACACACGCATGCACACACATGCACACATACACACAGCCAAAATGAGAGACATTTAGTCTTTATCATGCCACACCATGACTCTGATTTATAACTATGGAGTCAGGAGTTAGTGTATGTTTACTTATTATCTTACTTATTTGATTATAATTAGATGTGTGTACTGTCGCTTTAAGAGACTGCTATCAGTTCTTTGAAAAGATACTGTTAACTTTTCCCGACGATTCCTTTGAGGCAGTACTGAGTGACACTTCCTGAGGTGCAGTTGATGGCCTGTTATCTGGCGAATGACCGTTATTCCACTGCTTCTACCGCTGTTGTTTTTGTTTCCTAATCTTGGTGCTGATAAGTGGTTTGAATGCTGTGGAAAACAGGGTTCAGCCGAGCTATGTGAGAATGTGCACGTTATTCTCTGTGACACACACAGCTAATTATACTCCCAGTATCCTATTAAAAACACCCCGATCAATGCCTTATTATGTCCTACCCCAACCCACCTCTCTGCTCACAACAAAGACATATGATAGGCCTTTTCACTTTTCGCAACCTTTATTTATGAATAACCTACTGTGTAGAATACTTGGAAGTTGAGGGAGAGTACGTTTTTGGTTTCCTTTTGGTTCTGGGAACAAAACCGTACGTTTCCGGTAGAACTGAAAGTTTTGTAAACGTTCTGAGAACGGAAGTGAACATTTTGTCTGGTCTGGGAACGTACATTTTTAGGTTACCAGGGAGGTTCTGAGAACGTTTTACTATGCTTCCCTCAAAAGAGTTTTGTTGACGCTGAGAACAGAATGCATGTTCTTAAATAACATTCTTAGAACGTTCTTTGAACGTTACTAATGTTTCCTTGTGGTTTTTATGGAAAGTTTTGTTAATGTTATGGGAACATTAATGTACTAGTACCAAGAGGAAACCTGTAGGAAACGTTATGCTGAAGTAGTGAAATTCCCACCTAAGAAACATATGGTTCTCAGAACGTTATGTGCTAGCTGGGTGTAGACCCTTTAAAATGTACACTATGAGAAGCACTGGTTTCTGTACCGACAATCATTTACTCTGAATGAGAATCCTTTCATAGTTATTAACTCTAATTCATTGTTGAAGCACTCTCCTTCATTTTGAAAAGACAGTTGAGTCTAACAGTGTAATTCAGAATTAATGTTCTAGGGCTCTGGTTCACTGACAAAGGGTATTCATTTCCTTATTCCAGTTCTAGTAAAATGTTGTTGTTGATCCTCAGGTGTGTTGGTGGGAACATAGTGCTTCTGATCCAGGCCTTCAGAAAGAAGTTTATCATCCCTGAGTTTGATTCCTTTGTAACAAAGATAGATCAAATCTACGACACCGTCCAGAAAAACCATGACGGACATGTAAGTATATTTGTTTACCGTGTACAGTAGTTTACCGTGTACAGTAGTTTACCGTATACCGTAGTTTACCGTGTATAGTAGTTTACCGTGTACAGTAGTTTAATGTGTACAGTAGTTTACCGTATACAGTAGTTTAACGTGTACAGTAGTTTACCGTGTACAGTAGTTTACCGTGTACAGTAGTTTACCGTCTACAGTAGTTTAATGTGTACAGTAGTTTACCGTATACAGTAGTTTACCGTGTACACTAGTTTACCGTGTACAGTAGTATCTGTTTAACGTGTACAGTAGTATCTGTTTAACGTGTACAGTAGTTTACCGTGTACAGTAGTTTACCGTATACCGTAGTTTACCGTGTATAGTAGTTTACCGTGTACAGTAGTTTACCATCTACAGTAGTTTAATGTGTACACTAGTTTACCGTATACAGTAGTTTACCGTGTACAGTAGTTTACCGTGTACAGTAGTATCTGTTTAACGTGTACAGTAGTTTACCGTGTACAGTAGTTTACCGTCTACAGTAGTTTACCGTGTACAGTAGTTTACCGTGTACAGTAGTTTACCATCTACAGTAGTTTAATGTGTACAGTAGTTTACCGTGTACAGTAGTTTACCGTGTACAGTAGTTTACCATCTACAGTAGTTTACCGTGTACAGTAGTTTACCGTGTATAGTAGTTTACCGTGTACAGTAGTTTAATGTGTACAGTAGTTTACCGTATACAGTAGTTTACCGTGTACACTAGTTTACCGTGTACAGTAGTATCTGTTTAACGTGTACAGTAGTTTACCGTGTACAGTAGTTTACCGTGTACAGTAGTTTACCGTGTACAGTAGTTTAACGTGTCCAATAGTTTAACGTGTCCACTAGTTTACCGTGTACAGTAGTATCTGTTTAACGTGTACAGTAGTTTACCGTATACAGTAGTATCTGTTTAACGTGTACAGTAGTTTGACGTGTATAGTAGTATCTGTTTACCGTGTACAGTAGTTTAACGTGTATATTAGTATCTGTTTACCGTGTACAGTAGTTTACCGTGTTTACTGTAGTTTACCGTGTATAGTAGTATCTGTTTACCGTGTACAGTAGTTTACCGTGTATAGTAGTATCTGTTTAACGTGTACAGTAGTTTAACGTGTACAGTTGTATCTGTTTAACGTGTACAGTAGTATCTGTTTAACGTGTACAGTTGTATCTGTTTAACGTGTACAGTAGTTTAACGTGTATAGTAGTATCTGTTTAACGTGTACAGTAGTTTAACGTGTACAGTAGTATCTGTTTAACGTGTACAGTTGTATCTGTTTAACGTGTATAGTAGTATCTGTTTAACGTGTACAGTAGTTTAACGTGTACAGTTGTATCTGTTTAACGTGTACAGTGGTATCTATTTAACGTGTACAGTACTAACTGTTTAATGTGTACAGTATTGGCTTCATGACCTGCTTCTGATTTAATGTGATTGCTGCAGGAAGGGGTATGTCTCATGATTAACAAATCAGGGTGCGATTGTGGTAATGTACAGGAACTTATGTCCTTTTGTTCTCCCGATCTGGGATACCTCACCATCAAATGCCCGACTGCATTATCTCCTGAGATAATTTTCTTAGGTTATTGTCACTGCCATATACAGTTGAAGTCGGAAGTTTAATACATCTTAGATGTATTACTTTTTTGTTTTTTTGGTTACTACATGATTCCATATGTGTTATTTATGTGTTATTTCATAGTTTTAATGTCTTCACTATTATTCTACAATGTAGAAAATAGTAAAAATAAAGAAAAACCCTTGAATGAGTAGGTGTATCCAAACTTTTGACTGGTACTGTATAACCACTGCTGTACACACCATTTCTAATCATATACTGTCCATACTGTCTATACACATATATATATATATACAGTGGGGAGAACAAGTATTTGATACACTGCCGATTTTTGAGGTTTTCCTACTTACAAAGCATGTAGAGGTCTGTAATTTTTATCATAGGTACACTTCAACTGTGAGAGACGGAATCTAAAACAAAAATCCAGAAAATCACATTGAATGAGTTTTAAGTAATTAATTTGCATTAAAATATTTAATCCATTTTAGAATAAAGGTGTATTATAACAAAATGTGGAAAAATTCAAGCGGTCTGATACTTTTCCAAAGGCACTGTTTTTATTCCAGACTCAGACATTGTTAGTTCTTATATTTAAAAAAAAAAAAAAAAATGGGGGGGGGGTGGTAATTGCATTTGTAGATATTACTGCACTGTGTTGGAGCTAGAAACATGCACTTGTTCTAATGGTCTGTCTGTACTTCCTGGATCCAGGTAGCAGTCTACATTCCCCACCTGGCCAAGTTCAGTCCTGATCTCTGGGGTGTGTCTCTGTGTACTGTGGATGGACAGAGGTAAGTACAACAGTCATGATCTCTGGGGGTGTGTCTCTGTGTACTGTGGATGGACAGAGGTAAGTACAACAGTCCTGATCTCTGGGGGTATGTCTCTGTGTACTGTGGATGGACAGAGGTAAGTACAACAGTCCTGATCTCTGGGGTGTGTCTCTGTGTACTGTGGATGGACAGAGGTAAGTACAACAGTCCTGATCTCTGGGGGTGTGTCTCTGTGTACTGTGGATGGACAGAGGTAAGTACAACAGCCCTGATCTCTGGGGGTGTGTCTCTGTGTACTGTGGATGGACAGAGGTAAGTACAACAGTCCTGATCTCTGGGGTGTGTCTCTGTGTACTGTGGATGGACAGAGGTAAGTACAACAGTCCTGATCTCTGGGGTGTGTCTCTGTGTACTGTGGATGGACAGAGGTAAGTACAACAGTCCTGATCTCTGGGGGTGTGTCTCTGTGTACTGTGGATGGACAGAGGTAAGTACAACAGCCCTGATCTCTGGGGGTGTGTCTCTGTGTACTGTGGATGGACAGAGGTAAGTACAACAGTCCTGATCTCTGGGGGTGTGTCTCTGTGTACTGTGGATGGACAGAGCTAAGTACAACAGTCCTGATCTCTGGGGGTGTGTCTCTGTGTACTGTGGATGGACAGAGGTAAGTACAACAGTCCTGATCTCTGGGGTGTGTCTCTGTGTACTGTGGATGGACAGAGGTAAGTACAACAGCCCTGATCTCTGGGGGTGTGTCTCTGTGTACTGTGGATGGACAGAGGTAAGTACAACAGTCCTGATCTCTGGGGGTGTGTCTCTGTGTACTGTGGATGGACAGAGGTAAGTACAACAGTCCTGATCTCTGGGGTGTGTCTCTGTGTACTGTGGATGGACAGAGGTAAGTACAACAGCCCTGATCTCTGGGGGTGTGTCTCTGTGTACTGTGGATGGACAGAGGTAAGTACAACAGTCCTGATCTCTGGGGGTGTGTCTCTGTGTACTGTGGATGGACAGAGGTAAGTACAACAGTCCTGATCTCTGGGGGTGTGTCTCTGTGTACTGTGGATGGACAGAGGTAAGTACAACAGTCCTGATCTCTGGGGGTGTGTCTCTGTGTACTGTGGATGGACAGAGGTAAGTACAACAGTCCTGATCTCTGGGGTGTGTCTCTGTGTACTGTGGATGGACAGAGGTAAGTACAACAGCCCTGATCTCTGGGGGTGTGTCTCTGTGTACTGTGGATGGACAGAGGTAAGTACAACAGTCCTGATCTCTGGGGTGTGTCTCTGTGTACTGTGGATGGACAGAGGTAAGTACAACAGCCCTGATCTCTGGGGGTGTGTCTCTGTGTACTGTGGATGGACAGAGGTAAGTACAACAGCCCTGATCTCTGGGGGTGTGTCTCTGTGTACTGTGGATGGACAGAGGTAAGTACAACAGCCCTGATCTCTGGGGTGTGTCTCTGTGTACTGTGGATGGACAGAGGTAAGTACAACAGTCCTGATCTCTGGGGTGTGTCTCTGTGTACTGTGGATGGACAGAGGTAAGTACAACAGTCCTGATCTCTGGGGTGTGTCTCTGGGTACTGTGGATGGACAGAGGATGTCTGGCAGATTAAAAGTTATTTAAAAACATAACTGAATGTGAAATAGTTACTTATGCTGACAACTAGGCCTTCTCTCCCTCTTCTTTCTTCCCTGGTTTTTCCTCTCTCCTCCTGTCCTCTCTCTCTTCCTATCTCTTCCCCCTGTTTTCCTCTCTCCTCCTGTCCTCTCTCTCTTCCTATCTCTTCCCCCTGTTTTCCTCTCTCCTCCTGTCCTCTCTCTCTTCCTATCTCTTCCCCCTGTTTTCCTCTCTCCTCCTGTCCTCTCTCTCTTCCTATCTCTTCCCCCTGTTTTCCTCTCTCCTCCTGTCCTCTCTCTCTTCCTATCTCTTCCCCCTGTTTTCCTCTCTCCTCCTGTCCTCTCTCTCTTCCTATCTCTTCCCCCTGTTTTCCTCTCTCCTCCTGGCCTCTCTCTCTTCCTATCTCTTCCCCCTGTTTTCCTCTCTCCTCCTGTCCTCTCTCTCTTCCTATCTCTTCCCCCTGTTTTCCTCTCTCCTCCTGTCCTCTCTCTCTTCCTATCTCTTCCCCCTGTTTTCCTCTCTCCTCCTGTCCTCTCTCTCTTCCTATCTCTTCCCCCTGTTTTCCTCTCTCCTCCTGTCCTCTCTTTTTTTCCTGTCTTCCCCCTATCTTCTCCTTTCCCCTTCTTCCCGTGTTTCCCTGTCTCCTCCCTCCTCTCCCTCCAGACACTCAGTAGGGGACACCAAGCAGCCCTTCTGCCTCCAGTCGTGTGTGAAGCCTCTGGAGTATGCTGTGGCCATCCACGAGGCTGGGACAGAGAAGGTACACCGCTATGTGGGGATGGAGCCCAGCGGACTCAAGTTCAACAAGCTCTACCTGGATGAGGAAGGTGGGTAAGGGAACCCTTGCAATATTGTAGGGGCTTTGTTAGTTTGGTGGAAGAATACGATATGATTTCAGTTGGAAGTTTAAGGCCACGTGAGTTCAAAGTGACAAGATAGTTCTTCTACATTCTACCAAGTGGACATGATATCGTCTGTCTTAAGACTTATCGCTCAAACTTCTACTTCCATGAATTTACTGTGTTAACTCTGTATTAACCCTGCTACTTGTGTACCTAGACAAACCCCACAACCCCATGGTGAATGCTGGAGCCATTGTCATCAGCTCTCTTATCAAGGTAAATAGGCAGACAGCATACAGACCACACGTATACACGGTATGAGTATATCCTGCCTGACTGAATCTTCCCCCAGAATATCCCACCCTCAATGATGTGTCAATGGTATATGTCACTGTCAAAGGTTTATGTCACTGTCAATGGTATATGTCACTGTCAATGGTTTATGTCACTGTCAATGGTATATGTCACTGTCAATGATATATGTCACTGTCAATGGTATATGTCACTGTCAATGGTTTATGTCACTGTCAATGGTTTATGTCACTGTCAATGGTTTATGTCACTGTCAATGGTATATGTCACTGTCAATGGTATATGTCACTGTCAATGGTATATGTCACTGTCAGTGGTATATGTCACTGTCAGTGGTATTTGTCACTGTCAGTGGTATATGTCACTGTCAATGGTATATGTCACTGTCAATGATATATGTCACTGTCAATGGTATATGTCACTGTCAATGGTATATGTCACTGTCAATGGTATATGTCACTGTCAATGATATATGTCACTGTCGATGATATATGTCAGTCGATGATATATGTCACTGTCGATGATATATGTCACTGTCGATGATATATGTCACTGTCGATGATATATGTCACTGTCAATTGTATATGTCACTGTCAATGGTTTATGTCACTGTCAATTGTATATGTCACTGTCAATGGTTTATGTCACTGTCAATGGTATATGTCACTGTCAATGATATATGTCACTGTCAATGATATATGTCACTGTCACTGTCAATTGTATATGTCACTGTCAATGGTTTCTGAATCGACGTGGTTGAAACCAGTTCAATGTTTGACATGTAAAACAAATATGAACACAGAACTAAGATCCAGGTCGCCTGCCAGCCTTGGACCCAACACTCACCTAATTTGACTTTGTCCCTGACACATGCTTCTATTTGGCACCAGACTTGGGTTAAAATGCTATTGGAAATCTTTAAAACATACACATTTGCTTTAGGCTGCCTGGAGTGGCAGGTGGGCGGGCTATGCTCGTCGTCTTTTCTATTGGTCCAATTGTAACGTTCAAGCTCAGTCAAACACAGCTGAAGTATCTGTAATTATTTTCAAACAGTATTTGAACACGGGTATATCTGGCATGGCTGTAGATAGTAGTCACATGTAAAATAGTGTTGCCAGTAGTGTCGCCAGTAGGGCAGTCAGTGGTGTAGTCAGTGGTGTAGTCAGTAGTGTAGTCAGTGGTGTAGTCAGTGGTGTAGTCAGTAGTGTAGTCAGTGGTGTAGTCAGTGGTGTAGTCAGTGGTGTAGTCAGTGGTGTAATCAGTGGTGTAGTCAGTAGTGTAGTTAGTGGTGTAGTCAGTAGTGTAGTCAGTGGTGTAGTCAGTGGTGTAGTCAGTAGTGTAGTCAGTGGTGTAGTCAGTAGTGTAGTCAGTGGTGTAGTCAGTAGTGTAGTCAGTAGTGTAGTCAGTAGTGTAGTCAGTAGTGTAGTCAGTGGTGTAGTCAGTGGTGTAGTCAGTGGTGTAGTCAGTAGTGTAGTCAGTAGTGTAGTCAGTAGTGTAGTCAGTAGTGTAGTCAGTAGTGTAGTCAGTGGTGTAGTCAGTGGTGTAGTCAGTAGTGTAGTCAGTAGTGTAGTCAGTAGTGTAGTCAGTAGTGTAGTCAGTAGTGTAGTCAGTGGTGTAGTCAGTAGTGTAGTCAGTAGTGTAGTCAGTAGTGTAGTCAGTAGTGTTGTGTGTTCTTAACTCTTTGAACCTGGTTGAATCGGCTTTATTACTCTCCTCATCCTCACACCATGCTGGGAGACTCTCCTCTCATCCTCACACCATGCTGGGAGACTCTCCTCTCATCCTCATACCATGCTGGGGGACTCTCCTCTCATCCTCACACCATGCTGGGAGACTCTCCTCTCATCCTCATACCATGCTGGGGGACTCTCCTCTCATCCTCACACCATGCTGGGAGACTCTCCTCTCCTCCTCACACCATGCTGGGGGTCTCTCCTCTCATCCTCACACCATGCTGGGAGACTCTCCTCTCATCCTCACACCATGCTGGGGGACTCTCCTCTCATCCTCACACCATGCTGGGAGACTCTCCTCTCATCCTCACACCATGCTGGGAGACTCTCCTCTCATCCTCACACCATGCTGGGGGACTCTCCTCTCATCCTCACACCATGCTGGGGGACTCTCCTCTCATCCTCACACCATGCTGGGAGACTCTCCTCTCATCCTCACACCATGCTGGGAGACTCTCCTCTCATCCTCACACCATGCTGGGAGACTCTCCTCTCATCCTCACACCATGCTGGGAGACTCTCCTCTCATCCTCACACCATGCTGGGAGACTCTCCTCTCATCCTCACACCATGCTGGGGGACTCTCCTCTCATCCTCACACCATGCTGGGAGACTCTCCTCTCATCCTCACACCATGCTGGGAGACTCTCCTCTCATCCTCACACCATGCTGGGGGACTCCTCTCATCCTCATACCATGCTGGGGGACTCCTCTCATCCTCACACCATGCTGGGGGACTCTCCTCTCATCCGCACACCATGCTGGGGGACTCTCCTCTCATCCTCACACCATGCTGGGGGACTCTCCTCTCATCCTCACACCATGCTGGGGGACTCCTCTCATCCTCACACCATGCTGGGGGACTCTCCTCATCCTCACACCATGCTGGGGGACTCTCCTCTCATCCTCACACCATGCTGGGAGACTCTCCTCTCATCCTCACACCATGCTGGGAGACTCTCCTCTCATCCTCACACCATGCTGGGAGACTCTCCTCTCATCCTCACACCATGCTGGGAGACTCTCCTCTCATCCTCACACCATGCTGGGAGACTCTCCTCTCATCCTCACACCATGCTGGGAGACTCTCCTCTCATCCTCACACCATGCTGGGAGACTCTCCTCTCATCCTCACACCATGCTGGGAGACTCTCCTCTCATCCTCACACCATGCTGGGAGACTCTCCTCTCATCCTCACACCATGCTGGGAGACTCTCCTCTCATCCTCACACCATGCTGGGAGACTCTCCTCTCATCCTCACACCATGCTGGGAGACTCTCCTCTCATCCTCACACCATGCTGGGGGACTCTCCTCTCATCCTCACACCATGCTGGGAGACTCTCCTCTCATCCTCACACCATGCTGGGGGACTCTCCTCTCATCCTCACACCATGCTGGGGGACTCTCCTCTCATCCTCACACCATGCTGGGAGACTCTCCTCTCATCCTCACACCATGCTGGGGGACTCTGCTCTCATCCTCACACCATGCTGGGGGACTCCTCTCATCCTCACACCATGCTGGGGGACTCCTCTCATCCTCACACCATGCTGGGAGACTCTCCTCTCATCCTCACACCATGCTGGGAGACTCTCCTCTCATCCTCACACCATGCTGGGAGACTCTCCTCTCATCCTCACACCATGCTGGGGGACTCTCCTCTCATCCTCACACCATGCTGGGGGACTCCTCTCATCCTCACACCATGCTGGGAGACTCTCCTCTCATCCTCACACCATGCTGGGGGACTCCTCTCATCCTCACACCATGCTGGGGGACTCCTCTCATCCTCACACCATGCTGGGAGACTCTCCTCTCATCCTCACACCATGCTGGGGGACTCCTCTCATCCTCACACCATGCTGGGAGACTCTCCTCTCATCCTCACACCATGCTGGGGGACTCTCCTCTCATCCTCACACCATGCTGGGAGACTCTCCTCTCACCTCACACCATGCTGGGGGACTCTCCTCTCATCCTCACACCATGCTGGGGGACTCTCCTCTCATCCTCACACCATGCTGGGGGACTCTCCTCTCATCCTCACACCATGCTGGGAGACTCTCCTCTCATCCTCATACCATGCTGGGGGACTCTCCTCTCATCCTCACACCATGCTGGGGGACTCTCCTCTCATCCTCACACCATGCTGGGGGACTCTCCTCTCATCCTCACACCATGCTGGGGGACTCTCCTCTCATCCTCACACCATGCTGGGGGACTCTCCTCTCATCCTCACACCATGCTGGGGACTCCTCTCATCCTCACACCATGCTGGGGGACTCCTCTCATCCTCACACCATGCTGGGAGACTCTCCTCTCATCCTCACACCATGCTGGGGGACTCTCCTCTCATCCTCACACCATGCTGGGGGACTCTCCTCTCATCCTCACACCATGCTGGGGACTCCTCTCATCCTCACACCATGCTGGGGGACTCTCCTCTCATCCTCACACCATGCTGGGGGACTCTCCTCTCATCCTCACACCATGCTGGGGGACTCCTCTCATCCTCACACCATGCTGGGGGACTCTCCTCTCATCCTCACACCATGCTGGGGGACTCTCCTCTCATCCTCACACCATGCTGGGAGACTCTCCTCTCATCCTCACACCATGCTGGGGACTCCTCTCATCCTCACACCATGCTGGGGGACTCTCCTCTCATCCTCACACCATGCTGGGGGACTCTCCTCTCATCCTCACACCATGCTGGGAGACTCTCCTCTCATCCTCACACCATGCTGGGAGACTCTCCTCTCATCCTCACACCATGCTGGGAGACTCTCCTCTCATCCTCACACCATGCTGGGAGACTCTCCTCTCATCCTCACACCATGCTGGGAGACTCTCCTCTCATCCTCACACCATGCTGGGAGACTCTCCTCTCATCCTCACACCATGCTGGGGGACTCTCCTCTCATCCTCACACCATGCTGGGGGACTCTCCTCTCATCCTCACACCATGCTGGGGGACTCTCCTCTCATCCTCACACCATGCTGGGGGACTCTCCTCTCATCCTCACACCATGCTGGGGGACTCTCCTCTCATCCTCACACCATGCTGGGGGACTCTCCTCTCATCCTCACACCATGCTGGGAGACTCTCCTCATCCTCACACCATGCTGGGAGACTCTCCTCTCATCCTCACACCATGCTGGGGGACTCTCCTCTCATCCTCACACCATGCTGGGGGACTCTCCTCTCATCCTCACACCATGCTGGGAGACTCTCCTCATCCTCACACCATGCTGGGGGACTCTCCTCTCATCCTCACACCATGCTGGGGGACTCTCCTCTCATCCTCACACCATGCTGGGGGACTCTCCTCTCATCCTCACACCATGCTGGGGGACTCTCCTCTCATCCTCACACCATGCTGGGGGACTCTCCTCTCATCCTCACACCATGCTGGGGGACTCTCCTCTCATCCTCACACCATGCTGGGGGACTCTCCTCTCATCCTCACACCATGCTGGGGGACTCTCCTCTCATCCTCACACCATGCTGGGGGACTCTCCTCTCATCCTCACACCATGCTGGGGGACTCTCCTCTCATCCTCACACCATGCTGGGGGATTCTCCTCTCATCCTCACACCATGCTGGGAGACTCTCCTCTCATCCTCACACCATGCTGGGGGACTCCTCTCATCCTCACACCATGCTGGGAGACTCTCCTCTCATCCTCACACCATGCTGGGGGACTCCTCTCATCCTCACACCATGCTGGGGGACTCTCCTCTCATCCTCACACCATGCTGGGGGACTCTCCTCTCATCCTCACACCATGCTGGGGGACTCTCCTCTCATCCTCACACTATGCTGGGGGACTCTCCTCTCATCCTCACACCATGCTGGGGGACTCTCCTCTCATCCTCACACCATGCTGGGAGACTCTCCTCTCATCCTCACACCATGCTGGGAGACTCTCCTCTCATCCTCACACCATGCTGGGGGACTCTCCTCTCATCCTCACACCATGCTGGGAGACTCTCCTCTCATCCTCACACCATGCTGGGGGACTCTCCTCTCATCCTCACACCATGCTGGGTGACTCTCCTCTCATCCTCACACCATGCTGGGGGACTCTCCTCTCATCCTCACACCATGCTGGGAGACTCTCCTCTCATCCTCACACCATGCTGGGGGACTCTCCTCTCATCCTCACACCATGCTGGGAGACTCTCCTCTCATCCTCACACCATGCTGGGTGACTCTCCTCTCACCTCACACCATGCTGGGGGAGGGAGCCTGAGACAGGTGGGAGCATCAGTTTAGACAATGAATGTGGCTCTTTGGAGAGGTGTGTGTCGCTATCTCCGGCAGACAGAGAGAAAGGCAGATAGACAGCAGACAGGGTTAACTGATGGGATGTATTCTATATAAAGACGGACGGGGCTCCAAGTGGAAGTTAGATAAAGAGGACAGAGATAAAGAGGACAGAGATAACCTGAAGGAATAACAGCAGGGTTTAAGTCTGAATTTCGGCTTACCTGTTCAGAATTCATCTTCAGTTGAATCGATATACTGAAATGGAAATGTTACTGTGTAGTACATCTTTGTGAAGTAAACTCTCTTATTTATACCCCAATACAGGACATGCATTGACATATGCGATTTAGGGTCACTTGGGCCATCACTGCAATGCTATTTAATTTGTATACAGTAAAATTATGTTATTTCACAAGCAAATCCACCCTATCAGTGCTTGATCAGTGATATATAATGTACTTGTTTCAGACCAGGTGCTGTTGACTTGGAGCAGGTGTACTGTTGAAAGTGTCTATAAACCACTGAGACTTTATGAAAATCGTTACCACTATCTTTACAAGCTGCTATATACCGTACACACTGTGATGACTGCTTTCTTATGTCACCTTGTACAATATTAGTAGGTTATCGGGACATCATTAATAATACTATAGTAAAGTTTACAGCCTCCTGTATTCTAAAGTCCTGGATATCGGGACATCATTAATAATACTATAGTAAAGTTTACAGCCTCCTGTATCCTAAAGTCCTGGATATTGGGACATCATTAATAATACTATAGTAAAGTTTACAGCCTCCTGTATCCTAAAGTCCTGGATATTGGGACATCATTAATAACACTATAGTAAAGTTTACAGCCTCCTGTATCCTAAAGTCCTGGATATCGGGACATCATTAACAGTACTGTAGTAAAGTTTTCTGCCTCCTGTATCCTAAAGTCCATTAAGAAGACTGCTGACTTGTGGTTGACTTAGCTAAAGGCCTTTGATGTGTCTTTTACGTTGCTTTTACAGTACAGGTATGGTGTTCATGTCTGTTCTTCCTCCTTCCCTGTGTCACTAGCCTGGCTCAAACAAGGCAGAGAAGTTTGACTATGTAAGTACTATACTGTACATGTCATTCCATACATGTCACCTGACATTGACACAAATACAATACCGTTTAGTAGAATACACAGTACAAGCTTGACACAATACCACGCCACACCACGCCAGCAATTCTCTTGTGTCTTTGCCATGGAAGAATAACTATATATCAGTCATCCTTTCTCCTCAGGTGATGGATTTTATCAAGAAGATGGCTGGTCAAGAGTACGTTGGGTTCAGCAATGCCACGTGAGTTTTTGCTAATGTCTTAATTTGCCAGAAAACCATTTCTAAAACAGTTTCCCTTTGTTGCATTATTGATGTGATGTTGTCATGGACTCTTTTGGTCTCTGTGTCTCTCAGGTTCCAGTCTGAAAAAGAAACAGGCGACAGAAATTTTGCAATTGGATACTACCTCAAAGAAAAGAAGGTCAGTGAGGTAGAGAGTGTGGAGCTTGTTTTATAGCTTTGAACGCAAATTTAAAAAAAAAAACAAAAAAACAAAGGGAACATGTACAGTGCATTTGGAAAGTATTCAGACCCCTTGACTTTTTCCACATTTTGTTACTGTAATGGAGTGAAAGGGTTGGGTGTGTGAAGGCCGGTATCATCCTGTTTGTTGACTACATCAGCCTAATTACACACATCTGAATCTAATTAGCTCGGCGATTGGTCAGTGGCTGTTTTAACCTGGCTTTGGCACGTATACTCCGCGATACGTCACGCCTAAGAACAGCCTTTTGCCGCCATATACCACACCCTATCGGGCCTTATTGCTTTTATAAACTGGTTTCCATCTCCAGTGTTTTCCACCGTGGGGCAGAAATTATATTATAAACTGGTTTCCATCTGCAGTGTTTTCCACTGTGGGGCAGAAATTATATTATAAACTGGTTTCCATCTGCAGTGTTTTCCACCGTGGGGCAGAAATTATATTATAAACTGGTTTCCATCTGCAGTGTTTTCCACCGTGGGGCAGAAATTATATTATAAACTGGTTTCCATCTGCAGTGTTTTCCACCGTGGGGCAGAAATTATATTATAAACTGGTTTCCATCTCCAGTGTTTTCCACCGTGGGGCAGAAATTATATTATAAACTGGTTTCCATCTGCAGTGTTTTCCACTGTGGGGCAGAAATTATATTATAAACTGGTTTCCATCTGCAGTGTTTTCCACCGTGGGGCAGAAATTATATTATAAACTGGTTTCCATCTGCAGTGTTTTCCACCGTGGGGCAGAAATTATATTATAAACTGGTTTCCATTTGCAGTGTTTTCCACTGTGGGGCAGAAATTATATTATAAACTGGTTTCCACCTGCAGTGTTTTCCACCGTGGGGCAGAAATTATATTATAAACTGGTTTCCACCTGCAGTGTTTTCCACCGTGGGGCAGAAATTATATTATAAACTGGTTTCCATCTGCAGTGTTTACCACCGTGGGGCAGAAATTATATTATAAACTGGTTTCCATCTGCAGTGTTTTCCACCGTGGGGCAGAAATTATATTATAAACTGGTTTCCATCTGCAGTGTTTTCCCCGTGGGGCAGAAATTATATTATAAACTGGTTTCCATTTGCAGTGTTTTCCACCGTGGGGCAGAAATTATATTATAAACTGGTTTCCATCTCCAGTGTTTTCCACCGTGGGGCAGAAATTATATTATAAACTGGTTTCCATCTGCAGTGTTTTCCCCGTGGGGCAGAAATTATATTATAAACTGGTTTCCATTTGCAGTGTTTTCCCCGCGGGGCAGAAATTATATTATAAACTGGTTTCCATTTGCAGTGTTTCCCCCGCAGGGCAGAAATTATATTATAAACTGGTTTCCATCTGCAGTGTTTTCCACTGTGGGGCAGAAATTATATTATAAACTGGTTTCCACCTGCAGTGTTTTCCACCGTGGGGCAGAAATTATATTATAAACTGGTTTCCATCTGCAGTGTTTACCACCGTGGGGCAGAAATTATATTATAAACTGGTTTCCACCTGCAGTGTTTTCCACCGTGGGGCAGAAATTATATTATAAACTGGTTTCCATCTGCAGTGTTTACCCCTGTGGGGCAGAAATTATATTATAAACTGGTTTCCATCTGCAGTGTTTTCCACCGTGGGGCAGAAATTATATTATAAACTGGTTTCCATCTGCAGTGTTTACCACTGTGGGGCAGAAATTATATTATAAACTGGTTTCCACCTGCAGTGTTTTCCCCGTGGGGCAGAAATTATATTGTAAACTGGTTTCCATTTGCAGTGTTTTCCCCGTGGGGCAGAAATGATTGATGCACTGGACTTCTACTTCCAGGTAAACAATACATCCTCAAGATAGCACTTTACCACACTGTGATACTGTGATGCTATGTATATGTTGAATATTTCTACTAATGCATCATGATGATTTATTACTGGAAAATGTCATAGAGCATCACCTCTATACAGTATGTATGAGGAGTCACAGACACGGAGTCACAGACACGGAGTCACAGCACCGGGTCACAGACACAGAGTCACAGACACATAGTCACAGGCACCGAGTCACAGGCACCGAGTCACAGACACATAGTCACAGGCACCGAGTCACAGACACGAGTCACAGACACATAGTCACAGGCACCGAGTCACAGACACATAGTCACAGACACATAGTCACAGGCACCGAGTCACAGACACATAGCCACAGACACATAGTCACAGGCACCGAGTCACAGACACATAGTCACAGACACATAGTCACAGACACATAGTCACAGGCACCGAGTCACAGGCACCGAGTCACAGGCACAGAGTCACAGACACCGAGCCACAGACACGGTAGACACTCTCTCTATGTTTGAGTAAATACATGATTTCCTTTCAGCTGTGTTCCATAGAGGTGACCTGTGAGTCTGGGAGTGTCATGGCTGCCACGCTGGCCCATGGGGGCATCTGCCCAATCACAGGCGAGCGGGTGCTGAGTGCCGAGGCCGTACGGAATACCCTGAGTCTCATGCACTCCTGCGGCATGTACGACTTCTCTGGGCAGATGGCCTTCCATGTAAGTCAACCTGTAGTCATATAGTAGTTATACAGTAGTCATATAGTAGTCAAACTGTAGTCATATAGTAGTTATACAGTAGTTATACAGTAGTTATATAGTAGTCATATAGTAGTTATACAGTAGTTATACAGTAGTTATACAGTAGTTATACAGTAGTTATACAGTAGTCATATAGTAGTTATACAGTAGTCATATAGTAGTCAAACTGTAGTCATATAGTAGTTATACAGTAGTTATACAGTAGTTATATAGTAGTCATATAGTAGTTATACAGTAGTTATACAGTAGTTATACAGTAGTTATACAGTAGTTATACAGTAGTTATATAGTAGTCATATAGTAGTCATATAGTAGTTATACAGTAGTTATACAGTAGTTATACAGTAGTTATATAGTAGTTATACAGTAGTTATACAGTAGTCATATAGTAGTTATATAGTAGTTATACAGTAGTTATATACTAGTCATATAGTAGTTATACAGTAGTTATATAGTAGTTCTATAGTAGTTATACAGTAGTCATATAGTATTAATACAGTAGTCATATAGTATTAATACAGTAGTCATATAGTATTAATACAGTAGTCATATAGTATTAATACAGTAGTCATATAGTATTAATACAGTAGTCATATAGTATTAATACAGTAGTCATATAGTATTAATACAGTAGTCATATAGTATTAATACAGTAGTTATACAGTAGTTATATAGTAGTTCTATAGTAGTTCTATAGTAGTTATACAGTAGTCATATAGTAGTTATATAGTAGTTATACAGTAGTTATACAGTAGTCATATAGTAGTTATATAGTAGTTATACAGTAGTTCTATAGTAGTTATACAGTAGTTATATAGTAGTTATATAGTAGTTATACAGTAGTTATATAGTAGTTATACAGTAGTCATATAGTAGTTATATAGTAGTTATACAGTAGTCATATAGTAGTTATATAGTAGTCATACAGTAGTTATATAGTAGTCATATAGTAGTCATACAGTAGTTATATAGTAGTTATACAGTAGTTATATAGTAGTTATATAGTAGTTATACAGTAGTTATACAGTAGTCATATAGTAGTTATACAGTAGTTATACAGTAGTTATATAGTAGTTATACAGTAGTTATATAGTAGTTATACAGTAGTTCTATAGTAGTTATACAGTAGTCATATAGTAGTTATATAGTAGTCATATAGTAGTTATATAGTAGATATACAGTAGTTATATAGTAGTCATATAGTAGTTATATAGTAGATATACAGTAGTTATATAGTAGTCATATAGTAGTTATACAGTAGTTATATAGTAGTTATACAGTAGTCCTATGATACAGTAGGGAAAGGTATGCTACTACCTATGTATATGAATGTAATGTATTTAAACATGTACTGTACATGTTTTGCATTCTTTGTTATGTGTCTTGAATGTAGCAATCCATCACCACATTAAGTTCCCTCTCAGGAAATAAAACATATTTGAATTTCATTAAATTCATTGTGTAGAGGCTTAAACTTTTTTAAAAATGCCATGTATTTATAGTCTTGGTAACGTATAGTTTTGTTTACGTAAACTTTTTAAACATGTATTGGTCAAATTAAGGCCACCTTTAAAATAAAAAAAATGTTTTTGTTGGAGGCTTCAACTGACAGTTTTATCATAACTCTGTATGGTCCCTGTATGGTTGTTTCTCAGGTGGGCTTGCCTGCTAAGTCTGGGGTGTCTGGAGCAGTTCTGTTGGTGGTCCCCAACGTCATGGGAGTGATGTGTTGGTCCCCTCCGTTAGACAAGGTTGGAAACAGTGTCCGGGGAATACACTTCTGCCAGGTAACGTTTACTAGCTTTATTTCCAGGTGTTATAAATGATAAAATGACTGAATTGCGTGTACAGAGTGAGAAATGCTTAGGTACTCCCTATGTACAGGTTACGAATGTGTTATAAAGTCTGTATGTAGGTACCCTTCAATAGTGTTACCACATAGGTAATGTTTCTGCCTCCCGATGCTGTACCGGAGACTGAACTGTCTTTTTGACATGCTTTGGTTTTCAGGAGCTGGTGTCTTCGTTTAACTTCCACAACTATGACAACCTAAGACACTTTGTCAAGAAGCAGGACCCTCGAAGGCAGGACGGGGAAGATAGGGTAAGGGATTTTGTGACTTAAGAGAGTTATAAGGTAAACACAACAACAATTTAACATATTTGCTAAAACATAAAGTGAGGTTTAAGTTTGCTTTTGTTATGATGTGTCTTATGAATGATTATGTATCTGTGTCCTATGAATGGTTATGTAGCTGTGTCCTATGAATGGTTATGTAGATGTGTCCTATGAATGGTTATGTAGCTGTGTCCTATGAATGGTTATGTAGCTGTGTCCTATAAATGGTTATGTAGCTGTGTCCTATGAATGGTTATGTATCTGTGTCCTATGAATGGTTATGTAGCTGTGTCCTATGAATGGTTATGTATCTGTGTCCTATGAATGGTTATGTATCTGTGTCCTATGAATGGTTATGTATCTGTGTCCTATGAATGGTTATGTAGCTGTGTACTATGAATGGTTATGTAGCTGTGTACTATGAATGGTTATGTATCTGTGTCCTATGAATGGTTATGTATCTGTGTCCTATGAATGGTTATGTACCTGTGTCCTATGAATGGTTATGTATCTGTGTCCTATGAATGGTTATGTATCTGTGTCCTATGAATGGTTATGTATCTGTGTCTTATGAATGGTTATGTATCTGTGTCCTATGAATGGTTATGTAGCTGTGTACTATGAATGGTTATGTAGCTGTGTCCTATAAATGGTTATGTAGCTGTGTCCTATGAATGGTTATGTAGCTGTGTCCTATGAATGGTTATGTAGCTGTGTCCTATGAATGGTTATGTAGCTGTGTCCTATGAATGGTTATGTAGCTGTGTTCTATGAATGGTTATGTGTCTGTATCCTATGAATGGTTATGTAGCTGTGTTCTATGAATGGTTATGTAGCTGTGTCCTATGAATGGTTATGTAGTTGTGTCCTATGAATGGTTATGTAACTGTGTCCTATGAATGGTTATGTAGCTGTGTTCTATGAATGGTTATGTAGCTGTGTCCTATGAATGGTTATGTAGTTGTGTCCTATGAATGGTTATGTAACTGTGTCCTATGAATGGTTATGTATCTGTCTCCCAGTGTCCCATCCAGTCTAAGTTGTATTTATCTCTGCTATATCTGTAGAACAAGTCTGTGGTGAACTTGATGTTTGCGGCCTACAGTGGAGATGTGTCAGCCCTCAGAAGGTGAAAGAACCATCATCTAGGAGGCTATATGTAGAGACCAACCTAGTTATTCAGTTAATGCAAAGTAAATGTATTGTTCGTTTTACTACTTGTCACGTGCTGTAGATGGCACTCTCTCCTAGCAAGTAGTCCTTCACAGTAAACAAGGAATAATATGTAGAATATTGCTTCTCTCGTCTCCTATCCTGTCCTCTCAGGTTTGCTCTGTCATCGATGGACATGGAGCTGAAAGACTATGACTCTAGGACAGCGCTACACGTGGCTGCCGCAGAGGGTGAGCTACAGTCTCAGTGGCTCCTAGTTGGTATTATGTCTTATAATGCATCATAGTGATGTTACAGCTACCTAGTTGTTATGACAGCTTCTAGCAAGTGTTATAATGCACTAGAAGTGTATCATAAGGCATTATGTGTGTGTTACCCCTAAGATACATAGTGTTTTGTCCTCAGGTCATGTGGAAGTGGTACGGTTCCTAACAGACACCTGCAAAGTGAACCCCTTTGTGAAAGATAGGTATAGTAGCATTCATTCATCCACCCCTCTGTTCATTCATCCACCCCTCTGTTCATTCATCCACCCCTCTGTTCATTCATCCACCCCTCTGTTCATTCATCCACTCCTCTGTTCATTCATCCACCCCTCTATTCATTCATCCACCCCTCTATTCATTCATCCACCCCTCCATTCATTCATCCACCCCTCTGTTCATTCATCCACCCCTCTATTCATTCATCCACTCCTCTATTCATTCATCCACCCCTCTATTCATTCATCCACACCTCTATTCATTCATCCACCCCTCTGTTCATTCATCCACCCCTCCATTCATCCACCCCTCCATTCATTCATCCACCCCTCCATTCATCCACCCCTCCATTCATCCACCCCTCCATTCATCCACCCCTCCATTCATCCACCCCTCCATTCATCCACCCCTCCATTCATCCACCCCTCCATTCATCCACCCCTCTGTTCATTCATCCACCCCTCTATTCATTCATCCACCCCTCTATTCATTCATCCACCCCTCTATTCATTCATCCACCCCTCTATTCATTCATCCACCCCTCTATTCATTCATCCACCCCTCTATTCATTCATCCACCCCTCTATTCATTCATCCACCCCTCTATTCATTCATCCACCCCTCTATTCATTCATCCACCCCTCTATTCATTCATCCACCCCTCTGTTCATTCATCCACCCCTCTATTCATTCATCCACCCCTCCATTCATTCATCCACCCCTCTGTTCATTCATCCACCCCTCTATTCATTCATCCACTCCTCTATTCATTCATCCACCCCTCTATTCATTCATCCACCCCTCTATTCATTCATCCACCCCTCTATTCATTCATCCACCCCTCTATTCATTCATCCACCCCTCTATTCATTCATCCACCCCTCCGTTCATTCATCCACCCCTCTGTTCATTCATCCACCCCTCTGTTCATTCATCCACCCCTCTGTTCATTCATCCACCCCTCTGTTCATTCATCCACCCCTCCGTTCATTCATCCACCCCTCTATTCATTCATCCACCCCTCTTCATTCATCTACTCCTCCATTCATTCATCCAGCTATATCAGTCTCTGTTGACTTAGCCTCCAACCTACAGTCGTGGCCAAAAGTTTTGAGAATGACACAAATATTAATTTCCACAAAGTTTGCTGCTTCAGTGTCTTTAGATATTTTTGTCAGATGTTACTATGGAATACTGAAGTATAATTACAAGCATTTCCTATGTGATCTCCAGCCTTGTCCTCGTCAACACTCACACCTGTGTTAACGAGAGAGTCACTGACATGATGTCAGCGGGTCCTTTTGTGGCAGGGCTGAAATGCAGTGGAAATGTTTTTGGGGGATTCAGTTCATTTGCATGGCAGAGGGACTTTGCAATTAATTGCAATTCATCTGATCACTTTTCATAACATTCTGGCGTATATGCAAATTGCCATCATACAAACTGAGGCAGCAGACTTTGTGAAAATGTATATTTGTGTCATTCTCAAAACTTTTGGCCACGACTGTACAGTAACAACATCTCTTAGCTGCTGTGCTGTCTAGACTCACTATATATCCTCAGCCTCATGCCTTATTTCTCCATCTCATTCTGTCCTCTGTGGCTGTTATCTTTACTCAAAGGTTAGTGCATTGAGTAACATCTGACATTGTTCTGTCTCATCTCTACCACCTCCCTCCAGGTGGAGCAGCATTCCCCTGGATGATGCCCTGCAGTTTGGCCACGGTGCCGTGGTGAAGGTCTTACAGGAGTACCAGGTGGCCTGCCAGGAACAGGACAGACTACCAGTGGCTGATATCATACCCATCCCCCCCAAACTAGAGACTGTAGAAGGCATGGTGTGATCGGGGGCCGTTTGTATCAAGCTCTCCCATTAGGAGGGCTGATCTACCATCAATTCTGCATAATGAAACAGATATTTATAGACATTGAGTACCTGATCCTAGATCAGCACAACTACTTGATAAATCATTAGGCCCCAAACGGAAGAAAACGTTCTGAAATATGGAGGGACTTCAAGTCCAATAACAAACATTCAGTTTAGTTTTCAGTTGCAAATGTTAGTGTCGGAAGTGGCACTCTATTTTACATAGGCCTTTAGTGCATTCGTTTTGGTTAATAGTGTGCATACAGACTAGGGATGTCATTAGGGGTGCAACCCTACACGTTTTAGAAAAGGTGTCTAGAACCTAAAAGGGTTCTTCGGATGTCCCTATTGGAGAACCCTTTGAAGAACCCTTGTTGGTTCCAAGTAGAACTCTTTTGGCGTTCCATGTAGAACCCTTTGCACAGAGTGTTCTACAAGGCACCCAAACGGGTTCTACTTGGAACCAAACATTTTTATACCTGGAACCAAAAATAACCCTTTTGGAATGTTTTTTTTCTATGAGCGTAGTGTTATTCCTTCCACCAGGACTTGTCTCTCTGACATCTCTCTGAGATCTCAGAGATGTCTCTCTGAGTCCCTGGGTGTGTCCCAATAATATCTCCTTCCTCCTGAAGTGTACACTTGTTCACTACGTCCCACAAATCTAAAAGCATTGGATTGGTGGAGGCATGGGCTAGTGGGTGTTTCCACCATATTTCTTATACCAGTCATTTTCCTTCAAATCAGTGAAGTGCACACTTTGGGAGGAAGGAGAGATCTTTGGGACAGACTATCATGGTATCTTGTATGCATTATTTACTCCTAGGCTGGACTTATATACAGGAGGACACCTGAGAGTGAGGCTGGACATATACAGGAGGACACCTGAGAGTGAGGCTGGACATATACAGGAGGACACCTGAGAGTGAGGCTGGACATATACAGGAGGACACCTGAGAGTGAGGCTGGACATATACAGGAGGACATCTGAGAGTGAGGCTGGACATATACAGGAGGACACCTGAGAGTGAGGCTGGACATATACAGGAGGGCACCTGAGAGTGAGGCTGGACATATACAGGAGGACATCTGAGAGTGAGGCTGGACATATACAGGAGGACACCTGAGAGTGAGGCTGGACATATACAGGAGGGCACCTGAGAGTGAGGCTGGACATATACATGAGGACATCTGAGAGTGAGGCTGGACATATACAGGAGGACACCTGAGAGTGAGGCTGGACATATACATGAGGACACCTGAGAGTGAGGCTGGACATATACATGAGGACACCTGAGAGTGAGGCTGGACATATACAGGAGGACACCTGAGAGTGAGGCTGGACATATACAGGAGGACACCTGAGAGTGAGGCTGGACATATACATGAGGACATCTGAGAGTGAGGCTGGACATATACATGAGGACACCTGAGAGTGAGGCTGGACATATACATGAGGACACCTGAGAGTGAGGCTGGACATATATAGGAGGACACCTGAGAGTGAGGCTGGACATATACAGGAGGACACCTGAGAGTGAGGCTGGACATATACATGAGGACATCTGAGAGTGAGGCTGGACATATACATGAGGACACCTGAGAGTGAGGCTGGACATATACATGAGGACACCTGAGAGTGAGGCTGGACATATACAGGAGGACACCTGAGAGTGAGGCTGGACATATACATGAGGACATCTGAGAGTGAGGCTGGACATATACATGAGGACACCTGAGAGTGAGGCTGGACATATACATGAGGACACCTGAGAGTGAGGCTGGACATATACAGGAGGACACCTGAGAGTGAGGCTGGACATATACAGGAGGAGCCCTGAGAGTGAGGCTGGACATATACAGGAGGACACCTGAGAGTGAGGCTGGACATATACAGGAGGACACCTGAGAGTGAGGCTGGACATATACATGAGGACATCTGAGAGTGAGGCTGGACATATACAGGAGGACACCTGAGAGTGAGGCTGGACATATACAGGAGGATCCCTGAGAGTGAGGCTGGACATATACAGGAGGAGCCCTGAGAGTGAATGTTGGAGAAGTTCAACATCATGAGTGGGACGTTCAGTGTTCTATGACGAAAAATATTTGTCGACATCCTATTTTTCCTGACTAAAACTATGCCGATAACGAGACGAGATGCCCTCAAAAATATAACTATGACAAATGTTTTTCTTCATTTGAGTTGATGAAAATGTAACGAGACGTTCAACTGAAACGAATGGACATTCAATTTGACATGACGCCCCTTTTAATCTGTTTTGTCCAATCAGAAGCATGCACACCTTTGCAGAATTATTTAATGCAATCCTCTTATTGGCTGAAAACATCTGTCATGTGCCCGGGCTACTTGAGTTTATAGCCCTACCCGTCTTTTCCAACACACAGCTCCCAGGCGGTCGCTTCAGTCGTCTTTCTTTTGAACTGATGCGTAGACAGAGAACTTCTAAATTGTAACTAACCTCTATTCTGTTAAGAAACAATAATGTTCATATTGGAGATTTTTTTCGGTACGCAAATAAAAGTCACAGTTACTTTTTTCCCCGATTGGAAATACTACTGCTATTTACTGAATATCAGGAATACAGCAATAATTCTGTCTTCGTTGGAAAGCTCTGATTCTCCCCCCTTTTCAATTGAGTCACTGTTATTTAACCCCCTGTGACGGTTATGATGGGTAGAAAATCAAAGCTGTTAATTGGTTAACCTGTATCCAAGGTTTTGTAGGCTAGTATGATTAATCATGGCTATTGTTACTTCCACAATAGCAATTTTGCCAGCTACGTTATAGGAGGGTATACACACTATACTAGTAAGCCTAGTTGGACAAGGCTGAATATGCACACGATCAACGCTAGAAGAAGCCTAAATATGAGTTATTTAGTGGAAAATGCATTGGTTAAAATATGACAAACTACACTAAAATTATCCAGTTTTAGTCGACTGATAGTTTCTAAAAGGATGAAATGGCTCACATTTGACTAAGACTAAAAGCTATTTTAGTCAAAACAAAAAAAACAAAAAACAAAAAAATAGCTGGCAAAATGAACACTGCTGGTTACCAGTCTGTGTGCCATCAAGGCATAACACGTTTGGCACGACCAGGAGTGGACATGATAGCACAAACACATCTGGGAACCAGGATATATAAACAGGTCGAGTTGCCTTCGTAGTGTGTTTTTCAGCGAGGGGGGCCTTTTTGCTAATTAACAACACAGCTGGCCTGTCAAGAAACAGCTTTGTCGTTCTCGTCTATGCACTTGGTGTTTATGTGCATGCTGCATCAGAGAGTGCCTTTGGCTTTGCGGTTTACCGGTGGAGATTAGCACGTTGTTGATACAGTAGCTGAGGTTGTGCTACAAGGGCGCAACAGACAGACACTTCTAAGACCCAGTAATAATGAAGGGGTCCAGACATCATGGTGTCTGTTGTTTCAGTAATAATAATGGGGTCCAGATATCATGGTGTCTGTTGTTTCAGTATTAATGGGGTTCAGATATCATGGTGTCTGTTGTTTCAGTAATAATGGAGTTCAGATATCACGGTGTCTGTTGTTTCAGTAATAATGGGGTTCAGATATCACGGTGTCTGTTCTTTCAGTAATAATGGGGTTCAGATATCACGGTGTCTGTTGTTTCAGTAATAATGGGGTTCAGATATCATGGTGTCTGTTGTTTCAGTAATAATAATGGGGTCCAGATATCATGGTGTCTGTTGTTTCAGTAATAATGGAGTTCAGATATCATGGTGTCTGTTTCAGTAATAATGGAGTTCAGATATCACGGTGTCTGTTGTTTCAGTAATAATGGAGTCCAGATATCATGGTGTCTGTTGTTTCAGTAATAATGGGGTTCAGATATCATGGTGTCTGTTGTTTCAGTAATAATGGGGTTCAGATATCACGGTGTCTGTTGTTTCAGTAATAATAATGGACGTCAGATATCATGGTGTCTGTTGTTTCAGTAATAATAATGGGGTTCAGATATCATGGTGTCTGTTGTTTCAGTAATAATAATGGGGTTCAGATATCATGGTGTCTGTTGTTTCAGTAATAATGGGGTTCAGATATCATGGTGTCTGTTGTTTCAGTAATAATAATGGGGTTCAGATATCATGGTGTCTGTTGTTTCAGTAATAATGGGGTTCAGATATCATGGTGTCTGTTGTTTCAGTAATAATGGGGTTCAGATATCATGGTGTCTGTTGTTTCAGTAATAATAATGGGGTTCAGATATCACGGTGTCTCTTGTTTCAGTAATAATAATGGGGTTCAGATATCACGGTGTCTGTTGTTTCAGTAATAATAATGGGGTTCAGATATCACGGTGTCTGTTGTTTCAGTAATAATAATGGTGTTCAGATATCACGGTGTCTGTTGTTTCAGTAATAATGGGGTTCAGATATCACGGTGTCTGTTGTTTCAGTAATAATAATGGGGTTCAGATATCATGGTATCTGTTGTTTCAGTAATAATAATGGAGTTCAGATATCATGGTGTCTATTGTTTCAGTATTAATGGGGTTCAGATATCATGGTGTCTGTTGTTTCAGTAATAATGGAGTTCAGATATCATGGTGTCTGTTGTTTCAGTAATAATAATGGGGTTCAGATATCATGGTGTCTGTTGTTTCAGTAATGTCTTTGGCTTCATTGAGTATCTGGGGCTCAGTTCCAAAATCCAAACTAACATATAACTTATTAACATATAACTTAGAGTGAAGCAATGTGTTGGGCATGCATTCTAAGTGGTGTGCTAGAATGGACATTGGGACGTAGCTGGGTTTTATTATATTCAGTTACTTAATTATACAAGTATGTGCCTTACTTTATTTACCTTTATACCTTTTGTAGTTTTTTAAAGATCAACTGTACGTCTATGGATGTTATACATCAATACATGTACTTTGTCAACAGATGTGGAATGTTGAAACAGAGATATGAGAGAAACTGTGACGTACAGCGTGTCTCTGACGTGAAATCGAGCACATCTGCAAACATTGAATTGGACTTTGTCTAAATACTGTATTGCTCAAACGTAAATAAGAAAGTGTATTTCCTAATAGCTGATTATTTTTTTGTGGGTATTCTCTAGCAACACTGTGTGTGTGTTTTTAACTTGTTCTTCACCTGAATTCATCACCATTTTTATGTCATGGTTATTTAAAATGTATGCAATATGAAAGAGATGAATTAAACATTTTAATGTTTTCACCCCCATGGATAATGTTATGGAATTATATATAAGGGGATTTCCAATGTAGGGAAAAATATACTTGTTGACAATAAAAATGTGTTTTCAATAGATCATTGCTCTCAGACTTTGTTTTGATACAGATGTCTATTTTCATTCAGTATACAGTAGGACATTCAGTATACAGTAGGACATTCAGTATACAGTAGGACATTCAGTATACAGTAGGACATTCAGCATACAGTAGGACATTCAGCATACAGTAGGACATTCAGTATACAGTAGGACATTCAGTATACAGTAGGACATTCAGTATACAGTAGGACATTCAGTAGGACATTCAGTATACAGTAGGACATTCAGTAGGACATTCAGTATACAGTAGGACATTCAGTATACAGTAGGACATTCAGTATACAGTAGGACATTCAGTAGGACATTCAGTATACAGTAGGACATTCAGTATACAGTAGGACATTCAGTATACAGTAGGACTTTCAGTAGGCTATTCAGTATACAGTAGGACATTCAGTATACAGTAGGACATTCAGTATACAGTAGGACTTTCAGTATACAGTAGGACATTCAGTATACAGTAGGACTTTCAGTAGGCTATTCAGTATACAGTAGGACATTCAGTATACAGTAGGACATTCAGTATACAGTAGGACTTTCAGTATACAGTAGGACATTCAGTATACAGTAGAACATTCAGTATACAGTAGGACATTCAGCATACAGTAGGACATTCAGCATACAGTAGGACATTCAGTATACAGTAGGACATTCAGCATACAGTAGGACATTCAGCATACAGTAGGACATGCAGTATACAGTAGGACATTCAGTATACAGTAGGACATTCAGCATACAGTAGGACATTCAGCATACAGTAGGACATGCAGTATACAGTAGGACATTCAGTATACAGTAGAACTTTCAGTATACAGTAGGACATTCAGTATACAGTAGGACATTCAGTATACAGTAGGACATTCAGTATACAGTAGGACTTTCAGTAGGCTATTCAGTATACAGTAGGACATTCAGTAGGCTATTCAGTATACAGTAGGACATTCAGTATACAGTAGGACATTCGGTAGGCTATTCAGTATACAGTAGGCTATTCAGCAGATGAAGAAGTGGAGATGTTGAAGTCTGAGGCCACGTGACCAGGCCAGTCTGAGGCCACGTGACCAGGCCAGTCTGAGGCCACGTGACCAGGCCAGTCTGAGGTCACGTGACCAGGCCAGTGGCCAGCTCTGTTCACCGTTGTCTTGGTCTCATTGCCACATTTCCAAGTCTTGTGTTATTGTGTTGGAACAAACATGAGAAAGCTGGAAATCGAGGTCCATCTCTAGGAGGAAAAGAACTACAGTTAGCTGTATAAGCGTTTCTAAGCGCCAGCCGGTGGATTGTGACTTATTGAGCATTGTGTTTTAAGTTTACGAATCATACTGCATATTTTTGAATTCTACAAGTATTCATTTACATAATATTGTGACTTATCTTCTCAGGAAAACAGTGGCCATGGGAGAGATGGTTCCTACCTGATCTACAGTACATATCATATACAGTGTGTTTCGGAAAGTATTCAGACCCCTTGACCTTTTCCACATTATTCTGAAATAGATCAAATCGGGTTTTTACCCTCAGCAATCTACACACAATACCCCATGATGACAAAGCAAAACCATTTTTTTTTTTTTTTTGCAAATTAAAAAAATGTAATCAAATTAGAAATATTAAATTTATATAAATATTTAGGCCATTTACTCAGTACTTTGTTGAAGCACCTTTGGCAGCGATTACAGCCTCGAGTCTTCTTGGGTATGACACTACAAGCTTCGGCACACCTGTATTTGGGGAGTTTCTCCCATTCTTCTATGCAGATCCTCTCAAGCTCTATCAGGTTGGATGGGGTGCATTGCTGCACAGCTATTTCCAGGTCTCTCCAGAGATGTTTGATCGCGTTCAAGTCTGGGCTCTGGCTGGGTCACTCAAGGACATTCAGAGACCTGTCCTGAAGCCACTCCTGCATTGTCTTGGCTGTGTGCTGGTCGTTGTCCTGTTGGAAGGTGAACCTTCGCCACAGTCTAAGGTCCTGAGCGCCCTGGAGCAGGTTTTCATCAAGGATATCTCTGTACTTTTCTGTATTCATCTTTCCCTCGATCCTGACTAGTCTCCCAGTCCCTGTCGCTAAAAAACATCCCCACAGCATGATCCTGCCACCACCATGCTTCACCATAGAGATGGTGACAGGTTTCCTCCAGACATGACACCAAAGAGTTCAATCTTAGTTTCATCAGACCAGAGAATCTTGTTTCTCATGGTCTGATAGTCCTTTAGGTGCCTTTTGGCAAACTCCAAGCGGGATGTCATGTGCCTTTTACTGAGGAGTGGCTTTAGTCTGGCCACTCTACCATAAAGGCCTGATTGGTGGAGTGCTGCAGAGATGGTTGTCCTTCTGGAAGGCTCTTCCATCTCCACAGGGGAATTCTGGAGCTCTGTCAGAGTGACCATCGGGTTCTTGGTCACCTCCCTGAGCAAGGCCCTTCTCCCCCGATTGCTCAGTTTGGCCGGGCGGCCAGCTCTAGGAAGAGTCTTGGTGGTTCCAAACTTCTTCCATTTTAGAATGATGGAGGCCACTGTGTTCTTGGGGACCTTCAATGCTGCAGAAATGTTTTGGTACCCTTCCACAGAACTGTGCCTCGACACAATCCTGTCTCGGAGCTCTACGGACAATTCCTTCGACCTCATGGCTTGGTTTTTGCTCTGACATGCACTGTCAACTGTGGGACTTTATATAGACAGGTGTGTGTCTTTCCAAATCATGTCCAATCAGTTGTATTTACCACAGGTGGACGACAATCAAGTTGTAGAAACAGCTCAAGGATGATCCCGAGTCCCGAGTGGCGCCGCAGTCTAAGGCAGAGTCCAGGGAAGAACAGCCAGCTGGACGGCAGAGTTCAGGGAAGAACAGCCAGCTGGACGGTTTAGGGTTAGTAGTTAGGGTTAACATATTGGATTGACCCATATGGTTAGGGTTTAAGGTTAGTACTTAGGGTTTAGGGTTAACCTATTGGACTGACCCATAGGGTTAGTGTTAGTAGTTAAGAGTTAACCTATTGGACTGACCCATTGGCAATGTAGTTGAAGTTCCAGTTGGGCTGACTGAGATGTACTGCTGACTGAGGTCTACTGCTGACTGAGGTCTACTGCTGACTGAGATGTACTGCTGACTGAGAAGTACTGCTAACTGAGGTCTAATGCTGACTGAGGTCTACTGCTGACTGAGGTGTACTGCTGACTGAGAAGTACTGCTGACTGAGGTCTACTGCTGACTGAGGTCTACTGCTGACTGAGAAGTACTGCTGACTGAGGTCTACTGCTGACTGAGATGTACTGCTGACTGAGGTCTACTGCTGACTGAGATGTACTGCTGACTGAGGTGTACTGCTGACTGTGAAGTACTGCTGACTGAGGTCTACTGCTGACTGAGAGGTACTGCTGACTGAGGTCTACTGCTGACTGAGATGTACTGCTGACTGAGGTCTACTGCTGACTGAGAAGTACTGCTGACTGAGGTCTACTGCTGACTGAGATGTACTGCTGACTGAGAAGTACTGCTGACTGAGATGTACTGCTGACTGAGGTCTACTGCTGACTGAGATGTACTGCTGACTGAGGTGTACTGCTGACTGAGGTCTACTGCTGACTGAGGTCTACTGCTGACTGAGGTCTACTGCTGACTGAGAAGTACTGCTGACTGAGATGTACTGCTGACTGAGGTCTACTGCTGACTGAGGTCTACTGCTGACTGAGAAGTACTGCTGACTGAGATGTACTGCTGACTGAGGTCTACTGCTGACTGAGGTCTACTGCTGGCTGAGAAGTACTGCTGACTGAGGTCTACTGCTGACTGAGGTGTACTGCTGACTGAGGTCTACTGCTGACTGAGGTCTACTGCTGACTGAGGTGTACTGCTGACTGAGAAGTACTGCTGACTGAGGTCTACTGCTGACTGAGGTGTACTGCTGACTGAGGTCTACTGCTGACTGAGGTCTACTGCTGACTGAGGTCTACTGCTGACTGAGGTGTACTGCTGACTGAGGTGTACTGCTGACTGAGGTCTACTGCTGACTGAGGTGTACTGCTGACTGAGAAGTACTGCTGACTGAGGTCTACTGCTGACTGAGAAGTACTGCTGACTGAGATGTACTGCTGACTGAGGTCTACTGCTGACTGAGGTCTACTGCTGACTGAGATGTACTGCTGACTGAGGTCTACTGCTGACTGAGGTCTACTGCTGACTGAGGTCTACTGCTGACTGAGGTCTACTGCTCTGTCCCTTCATACTGAGAGATATTGTGATCACCAACCACCACACACCATGTCCTCTGACTGCACAAATACACACATTTATACTGAACACCAAATTACATTTTATTTTCCTTTCTCACCAGGTCTGTGGTCCTACCTCTCTACACAGTGAGCAGCAGTCATGACCCATCCCCTCTTGATCAGAGTACCTCCTCAGGTTTGGTAGTAGGTGCTGTCAGACTTACTGTCGAGAGATCTGAGGAGAGACTGAGTGGTAGTAGGTGCTGTCAGACTTTCTGGAGAGAGATCTGAGGAGAGACTGAGTGGTAGTAGGTGCTGTCAGACTTTCTGGAGAGAGATCTGAGGAGAGACTGAGTGGTAGTAGGTGCTGTCAGACTTTCTGGAGAGAGATCTGAGGAGAGACTGAGTGGTAGTAGGAGCTGTCAGACTTACTGTAGAGAGATCTGAGGAGAGACTGAGTGGTAGTAGGTGCTGTCAGACTTACTGTAGAGAGATCTGAGGAGAGACTGAGTGGTAGTAGGTGCTGTCAGACTTACTGTAGAGAGATCTGAGGAGAGACTGAGTGGTAGTAGGTGCTGTCAGACTTACTGTAGAGAGATCTGAGGAGAGACTGAGTGGTAGTACGTGCTGTCAGACTTACTGTAGAGAGATCTGAGGAGAGACTGAGTGGTAGTAGGAGCTGTCAGACTTACTGTAGAGAGATCTGAGGAGAGACTGAGTGGTAGTAGGTGCTGTCAGACTTACTGTAGAGAGATCTGAGGAGAGACTGAGTGGTAGTAGGAGCTGTCAGACTTACTGTAGAGAGATCTGAGGAGAGACTGAGTGGTAGTAGGTGCTGTCAGACTTACTGTAGAGAGATCTGAGGAGAGACTGAGTGGTAGTAGGTGCTGTCAGACTTACTGTAGAGAGATCTGAGGAGAGACTGAGTGGTAGTAGGAGCTGTCAGACTTACTGTAGAGAGATCTGAGGAGAGACTGAGTGGTAGTAGGTGCTGTCAGACTTACTGTAGAGAGATCTGAGGAGAGACTGAGTGGTAGTAGGAGCTGTCAGACTTACTGTAGAGAGATCTGAGGAGAGACTGAGTGGTAGTAGGTGCTGTCAGACTTACTGTAGAGAGATCTGAGGAGAGACTGAGTGGTAGTAGGTGCTGTCAGACTTACTGTAGAGAGATCTGAGGAGAGACTGAGTGGTAGTAGGTGCTGTCAGACTTACTGTAGAGAGATCTGAGGAGAGACTGAGTGGTAGTAGGAGCTGTCAGACTTTCTGGAGAGAGATCTGAGGAGAGACTGAGTGGTAGTAGGTGCTGTCAGACTTACTGTAGAGAGATCTGAGGAGAGACTGAGTGGTAGTAGGTGCTGTCAGACTTTCTGGAGAGAGATCTGAGGAGAGACTGAGTGGTAGTAGGTGCTGTCAGACTTACTGTAGAGAGATCTGAGGAGAGACTGAGTGGTAGTAGGAGCTGTCAGACTTACTGTAGAGAGATCTGAGGAGAGACTGAGTGGTAGTAGGTGCTGTCAGACTTACTGTAGAGAGATCTGAGGAGAGACTGAGTGGTAGTAGGTGCTGTCAGACTTACTGTAGAGAGATCTGAGGAGAGACTGAGTGGTAGTAGGTGCTGTCAGACTTACTGTAGAGAGATCTGAGGAGAGACTGAGTGGTAGTAGGTGCTGTCAGACTTTCTGGAGAGAGATCTGAGGAGAGACTGAGTGGTAGTAGGTGCTGTCAGACTTACTGTCGAGAGATCTGAGGAGAGACGATGTGTTGTGTGTCCTCAATTCATCCACGGCCAAAACAAGAGAGACCCAGGGATTGACTACCCTCTGGGCAAAAACTGATTGACTCAACGTTGTTTCAGCGTAATTTGTCAACGTATTGTAACGTGGAACCTACGTGGAAAATAAATGAACTGTTGTTTTGCGGGTTGTTATGTTGTTTTTAGCCACAGGATTACGTCGTCATGGAAACCAAATGTAAACATAGACAAACCTTGTATGAAATATGTTGAATTCTTACCCTTAAAACAATGTAAGATATTCAACGCTGTATCCATTATCAGGGAAAAAGGAGGGGTTACAGGTACATTATCCATTTGAAATATGTTGATAAAACCCGTAGGTTTTAGAAATACAGAGTTAAATAATAAATAATATATTCAGTATAAACAGGAAAACAAAACAAGAAGAAGTGTGCCTCCACCGCAACCTCCCATCCCATTCCCTCAACCCCACCCAGCCAACATGTCTCCACCCCCAACCCCACCCAGCCAACATGTCTCCACCCCCAACCCCACCCAGCCAACATGTCTCCACCCCCAACCCCACCCAGCCAACATGTCTCCACCCCAACCCCACCCAGCCAACATGTCTCCACCCCAACCCCACCCAGCCAACATGTCTCCACCCCCAACCCCACCCAGCCAACATGTCTCCACCCCAACCCCACCCAGCCAACATGTCTCCACCCCCAACCCCACCCAGCCAACATGTCTCCACCCCCAACCCCACCCAGCCAACATGTCTCCACCCCCAACCCCACCCAGCCAACATGTCTCCACCCCCAACCCCACCCAGCCAACATGTCTCTACCCCCAACCCCACCCAGCCAACATGTCTCCACCCCCAACCCCACCCAGCCAACATGTCTCCACCCCCAACCCCACCCAGCCAACATGTCTCCACCCCCAACCCCACCCAGCCAACATGTCTCCACCCCCAACCCCACCCAGCCAACATGTCTCCAACCCCACCCAGCCAACATGTCTCCACCCCCAACCCCACCCAGCCAACATGTCTCCACCCCCAACCCCACCCAGCCAACATGTCTCCACCCCCAACCCCACCCAGCCAACATGTCTCTACCCCCAACCCCACCCAGCCAACATGTCTCCACCCCCAACCCCACCCAGCCAACATGTCTCCACCCCCAACCCCACCCAGCCAACATGTCTCCAACCCCACCCAGCCAACATGTCTCCACCCCCAACCCCACCCAGCCAACATGTCTCCACCCCCAACCCCACCCAGCCAACATGTCTCCACCCCCAACCCCACCCAGCCAACATGTCTCCACCCCCAACCCCACCCAGCCAACATGTCTCCACCCCCACTAACAGTTTCCAGAGAGGAAGGAATCCGCTCAGATATTTCATCATGAGGCCAATTGTGACTTTAAAACAGTTACAGAGTTTACTGGCTGTAATAGGAGAAACTGAGGATGGATCAATTTTAGTTACTCCACAATACTAACCTAATTGACAGAGTGAAAAGAAGGAAGACTGTACAGAATAAAATATTCCAAAACATGCATCCTGTTTGCAACAAGGCACTAAAGTAATACTGCAAAAAATGTGGCAAAGCGATTAACTTTTTGCCCTCAATATAAAGCGTTATGTTTGTGGCAAATACAATACAACACATTACTGAGTACCACTTTCCATATTTTCAAGCATAGTGGTGGCTGCATCATGTTATGGGTATGCTTGTAATCATTGAGGACTGTGGAGTATTTCAGGATAAAAAAAATTTGAATGGCGCTAAGCACAGGCAAAATCCTAGAGGACACTATGATTGTCTGCTTTCCACTAGACACTAGAGGATGAATTCATCTTTCAGCAGGACAGTAACCTAAAATACAAGGCCAAATCTACAGTGGAGTTGCTTACCAAGAAGACATTGAATGTTTCTGAGTGGCCGAGTTACAGTTTTCACTTAAATCTTCTTGAAACTCAGTGGCTTCCATGATTCTTAAATGAAAGAAGTTTGGAACCACCAAGACTCTTCCTAGAGCTGGCCGCCTGGCCAAGCTGAGCAATCGGGGGAGAAGGGCCTTGGTCAGGGAGTTGACCAAGAACCCAATGGTCACTCTGACAGAGCTCCAGAGTTCCTGGAGATCTGTCAAGTCTCTGAATGTCCATGAGTGGCCCTGCCAGAGCCAGGACTTGAACCTCTGAAGAGACCTGAAAATAGCTGTGCAGCGACGCTCCCCATCCAACCTGACAGAGCTTGAGAGGATCTGCAGAGAAGAATGGGAGGAACTCCCCAAATACAGGTGTGCCAAGCTTATAGCGTCATACCGAAGAAGACTGAAGGCTGTAATCACGGCCAAAGGGGCTTCAACACTGAGTAAGTACTGAGTAAATGTCTGAACATTTATGTAAATGTGATATTTCATTTTCATTTGCAATAAATGTGCAAAAAAATCTAAAAACCTGTTTTTGCTTTGTCATTATGGGGCATTGTGTGTAGATTAATGAGGGGGGACAATTTAATCATTTTTAGAATACGGCTGTAACGTCACAAAATGTGGAAAAAGTCAAGGGGTCTGAATACTTTCCTAATGCACTGTATATTATAGAGCTCAGTCCTTTCGGGAGTTTAGATCATTTATTTGTAAATCCCATCATTGGATTGTTCTGTACTTGGGTTTCCCAGCATAGCTGACCTAAGTTGTAAATATAGAACAAAATATTTGCCTGGTAATGTATATAGTCTTTCAAATCTTGGAATGTTCGCAAACCATTACTGTCCATGATATTGATAAGGGTACGGATTCCACATTTGGACTATTAGGGGGATGCAAAAGGCCACCCTCCGGATTGCAAGGAATTATTGTGAAATATTGGATTATGGACATGCCATTTTGATTCCCAGTTAGATTGTTTTTCAATTTTGCGCCAAGTAAAAATTGTGTGCGCAATAATAGGACCAATTTTACATTGTGTATCAGTGAAGACAACTTCTTCCAGGGCAATAGGAGACACCATGTTTATCTCTATACTCAGCCAGAGGGCAGAAGAATCATGTCTAAATCAATTTAACATGGGACAAAATGCTACTGTCTGGAAATACAATTTCAAGTTTGTTACGGATACTCCTTCTACATCTTTCCCTCTTTGCAAGTTTGTTAATTTTATCCGGGCTCACTTACAATGCCATATACATTTTGAAACCACACAATGGATTTTAGTCCAATAGCCAGAAAGGGGAGACAAGGGAAGCTGTCACGGCTCTTGTCGGAATGCATGGACCAAAACGCAGCGTGGTAAGTGTTCATGATGTTTTATTAATCAAAAAACACACTAACAAAATAACAAAGAGAAAAAACCAGAAAAAACAGTTGTCAGTTGCAGACACTAAACAGAAATAACTACCCACAAAACCCAAACAAAAATTGACAACTTATATACACTGCTCAAAAAAATAAAGGGAACACTTAAACAACACAATGTAACTCCAAGTCAATCACACTTCTGTGAAATCAAACTGTCCAATTAGGAAGCAACACTGATTGACAATAAATTTCACATGCTGTTGTGCAAATGGAATAGACAAAAGGTGGAAATTATAGGCAATTAGCAAGACACCCCCAAAAAAGGAGTGATTCTGCAGGTGGTGACCACAGACAACTTCTCAGTTCCTATGCTTCCTGGCTGATGTTTTGGTCACTTTTGAATGCTGGCGGTGCTCTCACTCTAGTGGAAGCATGAGACGGAGTCTACAACCCACACAAGTGGCTCAGGTAGTGCAGTTCATCCAGGATGGCACATCAATGCGAGCTGTGGCAAAAAGGTTTGCTGTGTCTGTCAGCGTAGTGTCCAGAGCATGGAGGCGCTACCAGGAGACAGGCCAGTACATCAGGAGACGTGGAGGAGGCCGTAGGAGGGCAACAACCCAGCAGCAGGACCGCTACCTCCGCCTTTGTGCCAGGAGGTGCACTGCCAGAGCCCTGCAAAATGACCTCCAGCAGGCCACAAATGTGCAAGGTCGTCAAGGTTCTCATTAGCAGCTTTGAGAATTTCCTTGTATATTATGCTCTCCCTTTATGGGGCTTTGGCTTTGCAGGACCAACCCTGCCAAGCAGGCTCAGAATCTTGAGGGGGCAGTGCTGCTCTTGGTCTCTGACCTCATTTTAGCTGCATACAGACCGCTTACAGCGGGCACATAAAACAGTTAGGGACTTCTCCTTAGTATCTGGGTCATTCAGGTGGGTGTCTAGGGTATAGTGCCATGGACCGTACCATTAAAACAGGATAATAAATAATTAGATATAATTTATAAAAAAATAAATAAAAAATGTAGGAAGGTGTTCTTAATGTTTTGTACACTCAGTGTGGAGATGATCTTGTCTGTGATCTTCAGATCTTTTGGAAGGGATTCAAATACATTGTCTAGATAAACTAAGATATCGTCGGCGTACAAATCACATTATTGTGGAAGCACCTCCTCTACGAGTATGAAGTAGGCTGTTTGAGAAGGTTTGAATCCCAAGCAACCTGACCTACACATAGTTTGAAGTACAATAGACCAATATAGATACTGTAGTAGGTCACAGCTGTGTGCTGGAAGACCTTGGTAGAGCATGGGTGGAGTAGGCATTGTGGTGCTGGAAAACCTTGGTAGAGCATGGGTGGAATAGGCATTGTGCTGCTGGGAAACCTTGGTAGAGCATGGGTGCAGTAGGCATTGTGCTGCTGGGAAACCTTGGTAGAGCATGGGTGGAATAGGCATTGTGCTGCTGGGAAACCTTGGTAGAGCATGGGTGCAGTAGGCATTGTGGTGCTGGGAAACCTTGGTAGAGCATGGGTGGAATAGGCATTGTGGTGCTGGGAAACCTTGGTAGAGCATGGGTGCAGTAGGCATTGTGGTGCTGGAAGACCTTGGTAGAGCATGGGTGCAGTAGGCATTGTGGTGCTGGGAAACCTTGGTAGAGCATGGGTGGAATAGGCATTGTGCTGCTGGGAAACCTTGGTAGAGCATGGGTGCAGTAGGCATTGTGGTGCTGGGAAACCTTGGTAGAGCATGGGTGGAATAGGCATTGTGGTGCTGGGAAACCTTGGTAGAGCATGGGTGCAGTAGGCATTGTGGTGCTGGGAAACCTTGGTAGAGCATGGGTGGAATAGGCATTGTGCTGCTGGGAAACCTTGGTAGAGCATGGGTGCAGTAGGCATTGTGGTGCTGGAAAACCTTGGTAGAGCATGGGTGGAGTAGGCATTGTGGTGCTGGGAAACCTTGGTAGAGCATGGGTGGAGTAGGCATTGTGGTGCTGGGAAACCTTGGTAGAGCATGGGTGGAGTAGGCATTGTGGTGCTGGGAAACCTTGGTAGAGCATGGGTGCAGTAGGCATTGTGGTGCTGGAAAACCTTGGTAGAGCATGGGTGGAGTAGGCATTGTGCTGCTGGGAAACCTTGGTAGAGCATGGGTGGAATAGGCATTGTGCTGCTGGGAAACCTTGGTAGAGCATGGGTGGAATAGGCATTGTGCTGCTGGGAAACCTTGGTAGAGCATGGGTGCAGTAGGCATTGTGCTGCTGGGAAACCTTGGTAGAGCATGGGTGGAATAGGCATTGTGGTGCTGGGAAAATCCTTGGTAGAGCATGGGTGGAATAGGCATTGTGCTGCTGGGAAACCTTGGTAGAGCATGGGTGGAGTAGGCATTGTGCTGCTGGGAAACCTTGGTAGAGCATGGGTGGAATAGGCATTGTGCTGCTGGGAAACCTTGGTAGAGCATGGGTGGAATAGGCATTGTGCTGCTGGGAAACCTTGGTAGAGCATGGGTGGAATAGGCATTGTGCTGCTGGGAAACCTTGGTAGAGCATGGGTGGAATAGGCATTGTGGTGCTGGGAAACCTTGGTAGAGCATGGGTGGAATAGGCATTGTGCTGCTGGGAAACCTTGGTAGAGCATGGGTGGAATAGGCATTGTGCTGCTGGGAAACCTTGGTAGAGCATGGGTGGAATAGGCATTGTGCTGCTGGGAAACCTTGGTAGAGCATGGGTGGAATAGGCATTGTGCTGCTGGGAAACCTTGGTAGAGCATGGGTGGAATAGGCATTGTGGTGCTGGGAAACCTTGGTAGAGCATGGGTGCAGTAGGCATTGTGGTGCTGGGAAACCTTGGTAGAGCATGGGTGGAGTAGGCATTGTGGTGCTGGAAAACCTTGGTAGAGCATGGGTGGAGTAGGCATTGTGGTGCTGGAAAACCTTGGTAGAGCATGGGTGGAGTAGGCATTGTGGTGCTGGGAAACCTTGGTAGAGCATGGGTGCAGTAGGCATTGTGGTGCTGGGAAACCTTGGTAGAGCATGGGTGCAGTAGGCATTGTGGTGCTGGAAAACCTTGGTAGAGCATGGGTGGAGTAGGCATTGTGGTGCTGGGAAACCTTGGTAGAGCATGGGTGGAGTAGGCATTGTGGTGCTGGGAAACCTTGGTAGAGCATGGGTGGAGTAGGCATTGTGCTGCTGGGAAACCTTGGTAGAGCATGGGTGCAGTAGGCATTGTGCTGCTGGAAAACCTTGGTAGAGCATGGGTGGAGTAGGCATTGTGGTGCTGGGAAACCTTGGTAGAGCATGGGTGGAGTAGGCATTGTGCTGCTGGAAAACCTTGGTAGAGCATGGGTGGAGTAGGCATTGTGGTGCTGGAAAACCTTGGTAGAGCATGGGTGGAGTAGGCATTGTGGTGCTGGGAAACCTTGGTAGAGCATGGGTGCAGTAGGCATTGTGGTGCTGGGAAACCTTGGTAGAGCATGGGTGCAGTAGGCATTGTGGTGCTGGAAAACCTTGGTAGAGCATGGGTGGAGTAGGCATTGTGGTGCTGGGAAACCTTGGTAGAGCATGGGTGGAGTAGGCATTGTGGTGCTGGGAAACCTTGGTAGAGCATGGGTGCAGTAGGCATTGTGCTGCTGGAAAACCTTGGTAGAGCATGGGTGGAGTAGGCATTGTGGTGCTGGAAAACCTTGGTAGAGCATGGGTGCAGTAGGCATTGTTGTGCTGGAAAACCTTGGTAGAGCATGGGTGCAGTAGGCATTGTGGTGCTGGAAAACCTTGGTAGAGCATGGGTGCAGTAGGCATTGTGGTGCTGGGAAACCTTGGTAGAGCATGGGTGCAGTAGGCATTGTGGTGCTGGAAAACCTTGGTAGAGCATGGGTGCAGTAGGCATTGTGGTGCTGGAAAACCTTGGTAGAGCATGGGTGCAGTAGGCATTGTGGTGCTGGAAAACCTTGGTAGAGCATGGGTGCAGTAGGCATTGTGGTGCTGGAAAACCTTGGTAGAGCATGGGTGCAGTAGGCATTGTTGTGCTGGAAAACCTTGGTAGAGCATGGGTGCAGTAGGCATTGTGGTGCTGGAAAACCTTGGTAGAGCATGGGTGCAGTAGGCATTGTGGTGCTGGGAAACCTTGGTAGAGCATGGGTGCAGTAGGCATTGTGGTGCTGGAAAACCTTGGTAGAGCATGGGTGCAGTAGGCATTGTGGTGCTGGAAAACCTTGGTAGAGCATGGGTGCAGTAGGCATTGTGGTGCTGGAAAACCTTGGTAGAGCATGGGTGCAGTAGGCATTGTGGTGCTGGGAAACCTTGGTAGAGCATGGGTGCAGTAGGCATTGTGGTGCTGGGAAACCTTGGTAGAGCATGTGTGCAGTAGGCATTGGGGTGCTGGGAAACCTTGGTAGAGCATGGGTGCAGTAGGCATTGTGGTGCTGGGAAACCTTGGTAGAGCATGTGTGCAGTAGGCATTGTGGTGCTGGGAAACCTTGGTAGAGCATGGGTGCAGTAGGCATTGTGGTGCTGGGAAACCTTGGTAGAGCATGGGTGCAGTAGGCATTGGGGTGCTCATGAGAATTTCCTTTCTTTTTGGGCTTCAGACCAATGCCTACTTCTCACTTAAAACATTGTTTTTTTTTGTTTAATAATTATATAGTCCCATATGTTCCAAACCTGACCAAAGATATGACCATTCTAGTCTATCAAAAGCTTTTTCTGCGTCAAGAGATAAAACTGGGTTTCTGATGAAACATGTAAGATATGTAATAGACAATGGAGGTTATCTGAGAATAATCGTTTTTTAACCCGCTTTGGTCCAGATGTACCCGTTTGGATAAGTACCTTTCGAGGCGGGACGACAGAATTTTAGAAAATAGTTTAATATTAAAGATAGAGGGCGATAGTAAGAGTACTGGGTGGCGTCCTTACTTTTTTTTTTTTTTAATAAAAGCTAAATTAGTGGTGTGTTTACATCCCTTCTAAATGAACCTTTGTGAACGGCTGTGTTCATCATTTACACTAACAGTGGACCTAATTGGTTCCAGAATGTTAAATAGACCTCAGGAGGTCCCAACCTGGTGATTGGCCTTTATTCATGTTATCCAATGGCCTTTTACGTTCATAGAGAGAGATGTTGGCTCCCAGCAAGCCGGCTTCCTCAATTAAGAGCACTTATATCTTTTTAAAAAATGACTCAATTTGCGTGGATTTACAACCAGAGGTGTACAATTTTTTTTAGAAACTGGAAAATCTTTGTTTGATTAATTTTGGTTCTTATAGTAATTCACCCGATTCAGAATCAATAGTTGCTATATCCACTAATTGATCATTACTGTGAACCTTGTTAGTCATCTTCTTTACATGTGATTTATTTAGCCCAGATGCAAATACAGTTGCATTGTTTTTAATAAAACCTTCTATGGCTTCCTTTAAAATCCAAGGATCATCAAATTAATTTTTGTTAATCATTATGAATGAATTCGATTCAGTTTCAAATTGTTGACAGAAAGTAGGACGTTTTTAGTACGGAACATTAAAGCGCCATCTTGTGGCTCTTTCAGGAGATTCTGACATTTCTATCTGGCAATGATAAGCATGATGATCAGTGCTAATCCTGTTTTTATGAGGATATTTTCACACTATGTGGTCAAAATAACACTCTGAAATTGTGAAAATGCCCTTTTTGTGTATGAGGTATTTGAAAAAAAATCATGGAATTTCATCCTGTTCAGGTGGGATATAACTTTTGGCCCACATAATGACTTAACAATGGGATCTGATTTTAATTGACCAATGACTTTTGATCTGGGTAAAGGGGTGGGCACTAGACCATCCTATCAGCCAATCAGTGCTGTGTATGTAAATATCTTCACATTTGATATCTTTCAAGGATTTTATGTAATCTGTCACAAGACATCTTGTGCCTCTTTTGGGTACTTCAGATGATCACAGGTGTCTATAATTATCTCTGGCCCTCTCTCTGTTTGGCCTTATCACATGTAAAATATTTGAAATAATTAAATGTAATTATTTTAAAATAAAAAATTTAATGACAAAGAAAATACGTATTTTCGACGCTCGCAAAAGAAGTATTTTCACCTTTCATTTAGCACCTAAAATGCACCTGATGTCAACGTCTGGAAAATACGTCTAAATTACGTATTTTCAATGTAATTTTGCAGGACTGGTGTTATATTCACACTACTTTAATTGAATCGTACATTTCTTTATTTTGTTCCATTTGGGAGATGTGTCTTGTAGATATGTACCAGTACCTTCATGTAATCTAGAATATTAATAGACCTCAGTGAAATGATCCAATCCCCATGTTATTACCTACCAGGAGTTGGGTCTGGCCACCTCACCACCCACAACTCTCTCTCCCCAGCTCCATCTTCTAGGTATCTGGTCTGGGGCTCCTCTGCAAGCACTAGACACACACAACAGACAAGAGGTAAGGCCTTTAGGACATCACTAATGTGAGTGAGTGAATGAGTGATGGACTATACAGTTCCCTTTGAATGTCCTACCCTCTTGAGAATTTGATCACTTGAAATAATTGACCATTTCTGACTATTTCTGACCTGGATGAAAAAAATTCTTCACCAATACCTCTGTTTGTCTCAGAGTAAATAACATACAGAGAACAGCATAGAACAGAATTCACGGAGCTCTGTGAGAACCATCAGTAAGGGTATCTTGTCTGTAGAGTGACGGGGCCTTCTGTGACGGGGGCAGGGAGATAGTTCTCTCATTTATACTGTAGGAGTATGGGCATAGGCATTCTCTGTCCACAATGGTACCCTACTTCCTGGAGTGCACATCTTATGCGCCCTGGTCAATAATATTGCACCACATGGGGAAAAGGGTGTAATTCGGGACACACCCAGTACTGTGTTCTGTGCACACCATAATTACAACAGCTATGGTATACTGTCTGTACAGTTACAACAGCTATGGTATTCTGTCTGTACAGTTACATCAGCTATGGTATTCTGTCTGTACAGTTACAACAGCTATGGTATTCTGTCTGTACAGTTACATCAGCTATGGTATTCTGTCTGTACAGTTACAACAGCTATGGTATTCTGTCTGTACAGTTACAACAGCTATGGTATACTGTCTGTACAGTTACAACAGCTATGGTATACTGTCTGTACAGTTACAACAGCTATGGTATTCTGTCTGTACAGTTACATCAGCTATGGTATTCTGTCTGTACAGTTACATCAGCTATGGTATACTGTCTGTACAGTTACAACAGCTATGGTATTCTGTCTGTACAGTTACATCAGCTATGGTATACTGTCTGTACAGTTACAACAGCTATGGTATACTGTCTGTACAGTTACAACAGCTATGGTATTCTGTCTGTACAGTTACATCAGCTATGGTATACTGTCTGTACAGTTACAACAGCTATGGTATACTGTCTGTACAGTTACAACAGCTATGGAATACTGTCTGTACACTGCTGCCCTGACTAATCTGGTCTGTTCCATTCCATCAGCTGTAGCCCAGGTGTCTTTCTTCTCACAGTTATCCCCTGTCACCAAGGCCAAGCCCTCTGGGGACCCCACAGTTATCGCCTGTCACCAAGGCAACGCCCTCTGGGGACATCTCATCCCACTGTGAGTATACTCAAATGTATACAGTCACTAAGTTTCTCTGGATAAAAGTGTCTGCTAAATGGCATGTATTATTATTATAATTATTTGACCATGTCTTCCCCTATAGATTGTTCAGATTCCAGGTTGGAAGTTGTGTTTAAAAAATATATTTGTTCAATGTAAACTCTCAAGGCTTCCCGGACTCAGATTAAGCCTAGGACTGGATCTTTCACAATGGAGAATCTTTATTGTAAGTGCATTTTAGTCCAGGACTTAATTAATGTGTGTCTGAGCAACTGGCCCTTAATGTTAGGACATACAGTTGAAGTCGGAAGTTTACATACACCTTAGCCAAATACATTTAAACTCAGTTTTTCACAATTCCTGACATTTAATCCTAGTAAAAATTCCCTGTCTTAGGTCAGTAAGGATCACCACTTTATTTTAAGAATGTATAATGTCAGAATAATAGTAGAGATAATTATTTATTTCAGCTTTTATTTCTTTCATCACATTCCCAATCGGTCAGAAGTGTACATACACTCAATTAGTATTTGGTAGCATTGCCTTTACATTGTTTAACTTGGGTCAAACGTTTCGGGTAGCCTTCCACAAGCTTCCCACAATAAGTTGGGTGAATTTTGGCCCATTCCTCCTGAAAGAGCTGGTGTCAGGTTTGTAGGCCTCCTTGCTCGCACACGCTTTTTCAGTTCTGCCCACAAATTTTCTATAGGATTGAGGTCAGGGCTTTGTGATGGCCACTCCAACACCTGGACTTTGTTGTCCTTAAGCCATTTTGCCACAACTTTGGAAGTATGCTTGGGGTCAATGTCCATTTGGAAGACCCATTTGCGACCAAGCGTTAACTTCCTGACTGATGTCTTGAGATGTTGCTTCAATATATCCACATAATTTCCCTCCCTCATGATGCCATCTATTTTGTGAAGTGGAACAGTCCCTCCTGCAGCAAAGTGTGGATATAAGCTACTTCATTGTAGGCAGGATACAATATTGAGGTGTGTTTTGTTGATATAAGTTTATTCATGTTTTCTTAGGCTGAACAGTCGGCCTACTCATGGAATTATGATCTATATGGGAGCACATTCATGTTCAAGTGCTTAGCGATTGTGCAAGGGGCAGTGCTTAGCGATTGTGCAAGGGGCAGTGCTTAGCGATTGTGCAAGGGGCAGTGCTTAGCGATTGTGCATGAGTGCAATAATACTATTTTCTGAACTTGACTCATACAGTAGGTTACACGGGTTCAACCGGTTCAGTCAGTAACTCATTTTCAGACAGCAATCCAGGTTAGACCAGTTGGACGTACCAAGCCAAATTCTCTAAAACGACATTGGAGGTGGCTTATGGTAGAGAAATGAACCATAGCTCTGGTGGACATTCCTGCAGTCAGTATGCCAATTGCACACTCCCTCAAAACTTGAGATATCTGAGGCATTGTGTTGTGTGACAAAACTGCACATTTTAGAGTGGCCTTTTATTGTCTATGCAGCTGTGTAATGATCATGCTGTTTAATCGGCTTCTTGATATGCCACACCTGTCAGGTGGATGGATTATCTTGGCAAAGGAGAAATGCTCACTAACAGGGATGTGATCAAATTTGTGCTCAAACATTTTGAGAAATAACCTTTTTGTGCTGTGGAACATTTCTGAGATCTTTTATTTCAGCTCATGAAACATGGGACCAACACTTTACATGTTCCGTTTATATTTTTTGATCTGTAGATTGATATTGTGTGAGGGAATTGACAGAACCAGACAGCCTTGGACCAAACATGGTGATGTCTGTCTGAAGGACTTAGAGAATCTAGAAGGCATTTCTGTATGGTCAGCATACGTGTACACTGAGTGTACAAAACATTAAGAACACCTTCCTAATACTGAGTTTGCACCTCCCCTCTTCAGAACAGCCTCAATTCATCGGGGGGCATGGACTCTACAAGGTGTCGAAAGCACTCCACAGGGATGCTGGCCCATGTTGACTTCAATGCTTCCCACAGTTGTGTCATGTTGGCTGGGTGTCCTTTTGGGTGGGGGACCATTCTTGATACACACGGGAAACTGATGAGCGTGAAAACCCCAGCAGCGGTGCAGTTCTTGACACAAACCAGTGCGCCTGGCACCTACTACCATACCCCGTTCAAAGGCAGAGTAGCAAGCCATATACTTCCATATGTTATTTCTTTCACCTTTTGTTTCCCCTGCATTTGGAATTTAGGGCAAAACGTGGCTACTCTTTATAGCTCCTCATCGGAGGTCAAAAAGTACTGTATGTAGGGAGGTGAATACACTGTAGTAGCAAGCAATGCCTCAGAAATACACCAATATCTCATTTCTGTCAGCTTACTGCATTTGCAAGGACAAATATGTTCGTAATGAGGATACATTTATAGCAGAGAAAATTAAGAGTGCCTTTCTCTTTTCTATATTCTTTTATGTTATTGTTATTACATCCAGTTAACAAACTTGAATTATTTCTCCACTTTCTCTTCTCTTTTTTTGGTGTCGCAGCTAGCCTAGCAGCTAGCCTAGCTGGACATCAAGCTAGCAAGGTGTTCTTGAACGCAGCCCGCGACGCGGTTAGCCATTGTGGCTGGGACACCGGATTGTCACGGATTTGTGGCTGTCTAGATCCCTGCTGTTTGTTGTTGGAACTGCTGGAACTGCGGGGAGTAACAGCCTAACATACGTTGCTAACTACCATGACAAAGACCAAAGCCAGCGGGAGTACCGTTGAGGACAGTGGTGTCTCTCTATCACACGTGAAGGATCTTTTAACCGAACATAAAGAGACCTAGTAGTTACAACAACAAGAAAATAGTTTCAAGTGTTTTGTCCAAATACTGGTGGATTCTACTAATAAAAGAATGGACGACCTGACCAGAGAGGTCCAGGACCTGAAGAACAGTTTGCAGTTCTCCCAGGGTCAGCTCAACGAGTTTAAACAGGAGAACAGCAAGATGACAGCAATCTGTAAGTCATTGAGAGAGGACATCAGTTCTGTGTGTGAATCCATGATAACAATGACAGATAAATCAGACTCTGTCGAGGGACGATCAAGGCGAAACAACATGGTTGTGGACGGAATTGTAGAATCTCTACATGAGACCTGGATGGAGTCTGAGGAAAAAGTGAGGGAAATTATCTCTGAGAAATTAAACATGGACCACAGGAAGATTGAGGTGGAGCGCACCCACAGGATTAGAATACCCACCACCGGCCCAGGTGACAGGCCCAGGCCGATAGTGGTCAAGTTCCTGAGATTCAAAGACATGGTAGCTGTTCTGGAAAGAGCCAAGAACTTGAGAGGAACATATGTCTTCCTCAACGAGGACTATCCTGAAGCTGTGCACCAGAAGAGAAAAGAACTGAGCCATGAAAGCTGCCAGAGCGCGTTGGGACATTGCGTACATCCACTACGACAGGCTCATTGTCCACCCTCCCTCCCAGAAGCCTGGAAGGGATGAGAGCGCCAAGCCTATGGGTTCGTAGCCTCAACCCCGCAGCACACACACACATTAATGGACTGCTGAATGTATATTTTCTTATCATGCTTTGTCTGCTCTTTTCCATATTATGTCCATCTCTGATCAGCTACCCAGGAAAGGGCTGAAAATAGCCCATATTAATATATGTAGCCTTATAAATAAGGTTCATGAAATCAACATGCCAACATCAGATAACATTCATATATTAGCCATTTCTGAGACTCACTTAGATAATTCATTTGATGATACATCAGTAACAATACAAGGATATAACATCTATAGAAGAGACAGGAATGCTTATGGGGGAGGTGTTGCTGTATATATTCAGAGCCATATCCCTGTAATGCTTATGGGGGAGGTGATGCTGTATATATTCAGAGCCATATCCCTGTAATGCTTATGGGGGAGGTGTTGCTGTATATATTCAGAGCCATATCCCTGTAATGCTTATGGGGGAGGTGTTGCTGTATATATTCAGAGCCATATCCCTGTAATGCTTATGGGGGAGGTGTTACTGTATATATTCAGAGCCATATCCCTGTAATGCTTATGGGGGAGGTGTTGCTGTATATATTCAGAGCCATATCCCTGTAATGCTTATGGGGGAGGTGTTGCTGTATATATTCAGAGCCATATCCCTGTAATGCTTATGGGGGAGGTGTTGCTGTATATATTCAGAGCCATATCCCTGTAATGCTTATGGGGGAGGTGTTGCTGTATATATTCAGAGCCATATCCCTGTAATGCTTATGGGGGAGGTGTTGCTGTATATATTCAGAGCCATATCCCTGTAATGCTTATGGGGGAGGTGTTGCTGTATATATTCAGAGCCATATCCCTGTAATGCTTATGGGGGAGGTGTTGCTGTATATATCCAGAGCCATAATCCCTGTAATGCTTATGGGGGAGGTGTTGCTGTATATATTCAGAGCCATATCCCTGTAATGCTTATGGGGGAGGTGTTACTGTATATATTCAGAGCCATATCCCTGTAATGCTTATGGGGGAGGTGTTGCTGTATATATTCAGAGCCATATCCCTGTAATGCTTATGGGGGAGGTGATGCTGTATATATTCAGAGCCATATCCCTGTAATGCTTATGGGGGAGGTGTTGCTGTATATATCCAGAGCCATATCCCTGTAATGCTTATGGGGGAGGTGTTGCTGTATATATTCAGAGCCATATCCCTGTAATGCTTATGGGGGAGGTGTTGCTGTATATATCCAGAGCCATATCCCTGTAATGCTTATGGGGGAGGTGTTGCTGTATATATCCAGAGCCATAATCCCTGTAATGCTTATGGGGGAGGTGTTGCTGTATATATTCAGAGCCATATCCCTGTAATGCTTATGGGGGAGGTGTTACTGTATATATTCAGAGCCATATCCCTGTAATGCTTATGGGGGAGGTGTTACTGTATATATTCAGAGCCATATCCCTGTAATGCTTATGGGGGAGGTGTTGCTGTATATATTCAGAGCCATATCCCTGTAATGCTTATGGGGGAGGTGTTGCTGTATATATTCAGAGCCATATCCCTGTAATGCTTATGGGGGAGGTGTTGCTGTATATATTCAGAGCCATATCCCTGTAATGCTTATGGGGGAGGTGTTGCTGTATATATTCAGAGCCATATCCCTGTAATGCTTATGGGGGAGGTGTTGCTGTATATATTCAGAGCCATATCCCTGTAATGCTTATGGGGGAGGTGTTACTGTATATATTCAGAGCCATATCCCTGTAATGCTTATGGGGGAGGTGTTGCTGTATATATTCAGAGCCATATCCCTGTAATGCCTATGGGGGAGGTGTTGCTGTATATATTCAGAGCCATATCCATGTAATGCTTATGGGGGAGGTGTTGCTGTATATATTCAGAGCCATTTCCCTGTAATGCTTATGGGGGAGGTGTTGCTGTATATATTCAGAGCCATATCCCTGTAATGCTTATGGGGGAGGTGTTGCTGTATATATTCAGAGCCATATCCCTGTAATGCTTATGGTTGAGGTGTTGCTGTGTATATTCAGAGCCATATCCCTGTAATGCTTATGGGGGAGGTGTTGCTGTATATATTCAGAGCCATATCCCTGTAATGCTTATGGGGGAGGTGTTGCTGTATATATTCAGAGCCATATCCCTGTAATGCTTATGGGGGAGGTGTTGCTGTATATATTCAGAGCCATATCCCTGTAATGCTTATGGGGAGGTGTTGCTGTATATATTCAGAGCCATATCCCTGTAATGCTTATGGGGGAGGTGTTGCTGTATATATTCAGAGCCATATCCCTGTAATGCTTATGGGGGGGGGGGGGGGAGGGGGGGGGGTGTTGCTGTATATATTCAGAGCCATATCCCTGTAATGCTTATGGTGGAGGTGTTGCTGTATATATTCAGAGCCATATCCCTGTAATGCTTATGGGGGGGTGTTGCTGTATATATTCAGAGCCATATCCCTGTAATGCTTATGGGGGAGGTGTTGCTGTATATATTCAGAGCCATATCCCTGTAATGCTTATGGGGGGGTGTTGCTGTATATATTCAGAGCCATATCCCTGTAATGCTTATGGGGGAGGTGTTGCTGTATATATTCAGAGCCATATCCCTGTAATGCTTATGGGGGAGGTGTTGCTGTGTATATTCAGAGCCATATCCCTGTAATGCTTATGGTGGGGGTGTTGCTGTATATATTCAGAGCCACATCCCTGTAATGCTTATGGGGGAGGTGTTGCTGTATAAATTCAGAGCCATATCCCTGTCAAGCTTAGAGAAGATCTTATGTCAAGTGTTATTGAAGTGTTGTGGTTGCAGGTTCACTTGGCACATCTGAAGCCTTTTCTTTTGGGGTGTTGCTATAGGCCACCAAGTGCAAACAGTCAGTATCTAAATAATATGTGTGAAATGCTTGATAGTGTGTGTGATGTAAACAGAGAGGTCTACTTTCTTGGGGACCTGAATATTGACTGGTTTTCATCAAGCTGTCCGCTCAAGAGGAAGCTGCTCACTGTAACCAGTGCCTGTAATCTGGTTCAGGTTATTAATCAACCTACCAGGGTGTTTACAAACACTACAGGAACAAGATCATCCACATGTATGGATCACATTTTACTAATACTGTAGAACTTTGTTCTAAAGCTATATCCGTACCCATTGGATGCAGTGATCACAATATAGTGGCTATATCCAGGAAAGCCTAAGTTACAACAGCTGGGCCTAAAATAGTGTATAAGAGATCATACAAAATATATTGCTGTGACTCTTATGTGGATGATGTTAAAAATATTTGTTGGTCTGATGTGATTAATGAGGAGCATCCAGACGCTGCACTTGATGAATTTATGAAATTGATTCTTCCAATTATTGATAAACATGCACCTGTTAAGAAACTGACTGTTAGAACTGTTAAGACTCCATGGATTGATGAGGAATTGAAGAACTGTATGGTTGAAAGAGATGGGCAAAAGGAGTGGCTAATAAGTCTGGCTGCACATCTGGCTGGCTGACTTACTGCAAATTGAGAAATTATGTGACTAAACTCAACAAAAAGAAGAAGAAACTTTATTATGAAGCCAAGATCAATGATATAAAGAATGATGAAAAAAAATAAAAATAAAACTTGAGTACTTTAAATGAAATTATGGGCAGAAAGACAAATTCAACTCCATCTTTCATCGAATCAGATGGCTTATTCATCACAATGTGGGAGTGATGAAAGAGATGTGGGAGCGGTGAAAAATTATTAACGATCAATAATGACAAACCTCCTGGCATTGACAACTTAGATGGAAAGCTACTGAGGATGATAGCTGACTCTATAGCCACTCCTGTCTGTCATAATTTTAATTGAGCCTCGAGGTAAATCTTTGTCCTCAGGCCCGGAGGGAAGCCAAAGTAATTCCGCTACCCAAGAGTGGTAAAGCGGCCTTTACTGGTTCTAACAGCAGACCTATAAGCTTGCTGCCAGCTCTTAGCAAACTGTTGGGAAAAAATGTGTTTGACCAAGTACATGTACAATGTTATTTCTCTGTAAACAAATTGACAACAGACTTTCAGCATGCTTATAGAGAAGGGCACTTAACATGTAATGCACTGACACAAATGACTGATGCTTGGTTGAAAGAAATTGATAATAAGAAGATTGTGGGAGCTGTACTATTACATTTCAGTACAGCCTTTGATATTATTGACCATAACCTGTTGTTGAAAAAACTTAAAGTGCTATGGCTTTTCAACCTCTGCCATATCGTGGATTCAGAGCTATCTATCTAATAGAACTCAAAGGGTTTTCTTTAATGGAAGTGTCTCTAATGTCAAACATGTAAAGTGTGGTGTACCGCAGGGCAGCTCTCTAGGCCCTCTACTCTTTTCTATTTTTACCAATAACCTGCCACTGGCATTAAACAAAGCATGTGTGTCCATGTATGCTGATGATTCAACCATATATGCATCAACAACCACAGCTAATGAATTCACTGAAAGCCTTAACAAAGAGTTGCAGTCTGTTTTGGAATGGGTGGCCAGTAATAAACTGGTCCTGAACATCTCTAAAACTAAGAGCATTGTATTTGGTACAAATAATTCCTTAAGTTCTAGACCTCAGCTGAATCTGGTAATGAATGGTGTGGCTGTTGAACAAGTACAAGAGACTAAATTACTTGGCGTTACCTTAGATTGTAAACTGTCCTGGTCAAAACATTTAGATTCAACCGTTGTAAAGATGGGGAGAGGTTAGTCCGTAATACAGAAATGCTCTGCTTTTTTGACACCACACTCCAAAAAGCAAGTTCTGCAGGCTCTAGTTTTATCTTATCTTGATTATTGTCCAGTCGTGTGGTCCAGTGCTGCAAGGAAAGACCTAGTTAAGCTGCAGCTGGCCCAGAACAGAGCGACACGTTTTGCTCTTAATTGTAATTAGAGGACTGATATAAATAATATGCATGCCAGTCTCTCTTGGCTGAGAGTTGAGGAGAGACTGACTGCATCACTTTTATTTTTATAAGAAACATTCATGTGTTAAATCCCAAATTGTTTGCATAGTCAACTTACACACAGCACTGACACACACTTACCCCACCAGACATGCCACCAGGGGTCTTTTCACAATCCCCAAATCCAGAACAAATTCAAGAAAATGTACAGTATTATATAGAGCCATTATTGCATGGGACTTCCTTCCATCTCATATTGCTCAAATAAACAGCAAACCTGGTTCCAAAAAACAGATAAAGCAACACCTCACAGCACAACGCCTCTCCCCTATTTGACCTAGATATTGTGTGTATGAATTGATATGTAGGCTACGTGTGCCTTTAAAAAAAAATTATGTCCTTGAGCTGTTCTTGTCTAATGATGTTCTGTATTATGTTTCATGTTTCATGTGGACCCCAGGAAGAGTAGCTGCTGCTTTTGCAACAGCTAATGAGGATCCTAATAAAATACCAATACCAAACACATCTCCTTCTCCAATAAAGCTGGCATAGTCACAAAATACCCCACTAAAATTACACTCATAACGCACACAATTGTGTGAAATATATCATGTGGATTTGACATGAACAGTAAAAAATAAACATGAGGGAAGGTTTACTCAAGTCAATGAAGTTTATTGAACTTTTAGAGCAGAATGTTGGTGTAGTTGAGCAGGGTCAGGGGTGAATCTGGGTTCTGTCTATCTGCTCGAAGACCATGTTCCTTTTCAACCCATGATCTGTACAGGAAAGGAGATCAATTAAAATAGACACAGACATTTGCCCCCCAAATAATAATCAATATTGTGACAGAGACTGCGACACAAATTTTACAAAATAAAATATACAAAACAATGTGTCATCCAACTTGGGTATGTCATCTAATATAACATTAATGTCATGGACAAGCTTGGAGAGAAATAAAGTCATGTTCTTAGTTCCTAGCTATACAGGACGTACCCCGTTCATCCAGCTGATGTAAGCAGACACACGGGTGAAGACGGTGGGCCTGCGGTTGACGTTGCATCCAGAAGAGGAAACGAAGCTGGTCACACCGTGGACATAGTACTGACCGTTGACCTGGCAGTTCAGGGGGCCACCAGAGTCTCCCTACAATGATGGAGAGAGAGCTTCATCAGGACTGAGTTACCAATTTGTTATTCTTACTCATATTTATGTATAACATAAAGAGTCACTGGTTATTTGTATTTTCTAAACATGTAGCTAAACGATGATATAATTCCAATGATAAACAAATATAAAGTAAATGAAATGCATCCAGTAAAACCAAGACAAATCCTCTTCATACCTCTTGGTGTAACGTTTAAGGTTTTAGAGGGACAGACACAGGGTCATGGGTTCAAATCCCAAACCGATCGGTCTTCCCCCCTCTCCCCCTCCATTAGACTGGTCTTACCTGGCAACCAGAGTTGGCTCCGCCACCGGCACAGACCATGGTGGTCTTGACGGAAGATCCCCACCAGCCAGAGCTAGAGCAGGTCTGGTGGTCAACGCTGGGTAGCCAAGCCTGCTTCAGGCTGCTGGACAGAGAACCGCCAGCTATAGACAAGGTGATGCTTTATTAGAATGTGTTAAAAATAGTGACATTTATCCATTGTTGTTATATATCTCTTCAGCTGATAGTGAGGAACAGGGGGATGCATTTAAGAGGAACAGGATATGAGAATTCAATATGGTTTCATTGGAACATTTCCAAATAATGACATTTAACCATCTGTCGTCTCAGTTGACATATTAGTTATAGCAGTTTGACGTTTAGTGTCACGAGTCGTGTCCTGGAGGTAAAACTGAGAGATTTCCCCTTAGATAGGCCAGCTGCAAAGTAATAGTTGGCTATTGTAAAGATTCATAAAAACTAAAATTGGCTTTTTGGTCGTAATTTAAGGTTAGGGTTAGTTTCTAGTTTTAATGTCACATTCACAAGTACAGTGAAATGCCTTTCTTGCAAACTCAAAACCCAACAATCCAATAATCAATAACAATAAAATGCTAAAAATAACAAAGTAGAACACGAGATATAACAAGGGTTAGGTACTAGGGTTCGTTTTAAAATCAGATTTTATTACTCTGTGCCAGCTAGTGACCTCTCTACAGAGCTATCTCCAGAGCAAGATTCATGACAAAAAACGCTAACCTGCTTAGTTAGTCATTTACATGCTTAAGACCAAGTATAATCCCCCCCCAAAAAACTCATTTGTTAGCTCTGTTAGTGTCATATTCAGGGTTGTGGTTAGTTATGGGTAGTCTCTGGGACCTGTATGTAAAGACAATGAAATGTTGAATGTGTTACATTGAAGATAATAGGTTACTACTGACTCTGGGTGCGTCCCCATCCGGTGATGTAGCAAGGGTTGTTGTTGGGCAGGATCTGGCCAGAGGGAGGAAGAGCAGCCAGCTGGACGACAGAGTTCAGGGAAGCCTCGGTGGACAGACGCAGCAGAGCAATGTCATATCTGAGGGTTAGAGGAACACAATGTCATATCTGAGGGTTAGAGGAACACAATGTCATATCTGAGGGATAGAGGAACACAATGTCATATCTGAGGGTTAGAGGAAAACAATGTCATATCTGAGGGTTAAGAGGAACACAATGTCATATCTGAGGGTTAAGAGGAACACAATGTCATATCTGAGGGTTAAGAGGAACACAATGTCATATCTGAGGGTTAAGAGGAACACAATGTCATATCTGAGGGTTAAGAGGAACACAATGTCATATCTGAGGGTTAAGAGGAACACAATGTCATATCTGAGGGTTAAGAGGAACACAATGTCATATCTGAGGGATAGAGGAACACAATGTCATATCTGAGGGTTAGAGGAAAACAATGTCATATCTGAGGGTTAAGAGGAACACAATGTCATATCTGAGGGTTAAGAGGAACACAATGTCATATCTGAGGGTTAAGAGGAACACAATGTCATATCTGAGGGTTAAGAGGAACACAATGTCATATCTGAGGGTTAAGAGGAACACAATGTCATATCTGAGGGTTAAGAGGAACACAATGTCATATCTGAGGGTTAAGAGGAACACAATGTCATATCTGAGGGTTAAGAGGAACACAATGTCATATCTGAGGGTTAAGAGGAACCTTGACCGCTGGCTACGTCCCTTCCGTCTTCAAGAGAGCGAGAGTTGCACCCCTCCTGAAAAAACCTACACTCGATCCCTCCGATGTCAACAACTACAGACCAGTATCCCTTCTTTCTTTTCTCTCCAAAACTCTTGAACGTGCCGTCCTTGGCCAGCTCTCCTGCTATCTCTCTCAGAATGACCTTCTTGATCCAAATCAGTCAGGTTTCAAGACTAGTCATTCAACTGAGACTGCTCTTCTCTGTGTCACGGAGGCGCTCGGCACTGCTAAAGCTAACTCTCTCTCCTCTGCTCTCATCCTTCTAGACCTATCGGCTGCCTTTGATACTGTGAACCATCAGATCCTCCTCTCCACCCTCTCCGAGTTGGGCATCTCCGGCGCGGCCCACGCTTGGATTGCGTCCTACCTGACAGGTCGCTCCTACCAGGTGGCGTGGCGAGAATCTGTCTCCGCACCACGTGCTCTCACCACTGGTGTCCCCCAGGGCTCTGTTCTAGGCCCTCTCCTATTCTCGCTATACACCAAGTCACTTGGCTCTGTCATATCCTCACATGGTCTCTCCTATCATTGCTATGCAGACGACACACAATTAATCTTCTCCTTTCCCCCTTCTGATAACCAGGTGGCGAATCGCATCTCTGCATGTCTGGCAGACATATCAGTGTGGATGACGGATCACCACCTCAAGCTGAACCTCGGCAAGACGGAGCTGCTCTTCCTCCCGGGGAAGGACTGCCCGTTCCATGATCTCGCCATCACGGTTGACAACTCCATTGTGTTCTCCTCCCAGAGCGCTAAGAACCTTGGCGTGATCCTGGACAACACCCTGTCGTTCTCAACTAACATCAAGGCGGTGACCCGTTCCTGTAGGTTCATGCTCTACAACATTCGCAGAGTACGACCCTGCCTCACACAGGAAGCGGCGCAGGTCCTAATCCAGGCACTTGTCATCTCCCGTCTGGATTACTGCAACTCGCTGTTGGCTGGGCTCCCTGCCTGTGCCATTAAACCCCTACAACTCATCCAGAACGCCGCAGCCCGTCTGGTGTTCAACCTTCCCAAGTTCTCTCACGTCACCCCGCTCCTCCGCTCTCTCCACTGGCTTCCAGTTGAAGCTCGCATCCGCTACAAGACCATGGTGCTTGCCTACGGAGCTGCGAGGGGAACGGCACCTCCGTACCTTCAGGCTCTGATCAGGCCCTACACCCAAACAAGGGCACTGCGTTCATCCACCTCTGGCCTGCTCGCCTCCCTACCTCTGAGGAAGTACAGTTCCCGCTCAGCCCAGTCAAAACTGTTCGCTGCTCTGGCACCCCAATGGTGGAACAAACTCCCTCACGACGCCAGGTCAGCGGAGTCAATCACCACCTTCCGGAGACACCTGAAACCCCACCTCTTTAAGGAATACCTAGGATAGGATAAAGTAACCCTTCTAACCCCCCCCCCCCCCTTTAAAAGAGTTAGATGCACTATTGTAAAGTGGTTGTTCCACTGGATATCATAAGGTGAATGCACCAATTTGTAAGTCGCTCTGCATAAGAGCGTCTGCTAAATGACTTAAATGTAATGTAAATGTAACACAATGTCATATCTGAGGGTTAAGAGGAACACAATGTCATATCTGAGGGTTAAGAGGAACACAATGTTCTATCTGAGGGTTAAGAGGAGCACTATATCATAACTGAGGAACAGAAGGTTATACATCTTCGGGTTATAAATCTTTCTCACAGATCTTTCTCACAAATAAGAATTTGTTCTTAACTGACTTTCCTAGTTAAATAAAGGTTTAAAAAAATAACAAAAATAAAAAATACATTATTGTGGAATATCTACTAAATGCTAAGTATAGCTTTTGGGTCACTGTATTATAAACATACACAGCATCAAAAACATTTTTAAAGAGCTTATATAGCTACATCATGGTCTCCTTAGAATATATATTTTTAAAGTGTGCCATTTTACCATTGTAGTTAAATGTAGTCACCTTGGCTGATATATTAGTTCTACCAACTAATATATCACTTGTGGTGACATAACGTATATGTCACAGTAATGACATATTGGTTATAGTACACGTTTTTGAGGTACTGACCCATATTAAACTCAAATTGTTATCAGTGAATGTCTCAGGATAAAATAAAAAATATATTTTTTAAACAATCAATTTCAACTTTTAAAACAGGACGTACCCTCCAGCGATATTGTTGGAGTTCCACAAGTTGTGGATGTAGACTTTGTTGACGGTCATGATCTGCTCCTTACCCTCGTTGCTGTTCAGGTTGTGGTCTCCCAGAACCACACGCCAAGTCCTCTGGCTGAAGACACACACGCAATAATACCTTGGTCACTTAGGAAGTCAGTTAGGAAGTCAGTTAGGAAGTCACTTAGGAAGTCTGTTAGGAAGTCAGTTAGGAAGTTATGCAACATATACATACACATAATAGAGATCTTAAAGTTGGAATCTGTTGCAGTGAAACTGCCACGTACGTTAGGTCTACTTTAAATAACTGTTTTTTTTTCATTCATTGCACATCATTGCACATCGTTACATCATTGCACATCGTTGCACATCGTTATATCGTTACATCATTGCACTTAATTGCACATCGTTGCACATCGTTACATCGTTGCACATCGTTACATCGTTGCACATCGTTACACCGTTGCACATCATTACATCGTTGCACATCGTTACATCGTTGCACATCGTTGCACTTCATTGCACATCATTGCATGCTTAATACAACTGCAGAGTATGATTTTTGTTTATCACAATGCTGGAAGCTCATCTCCTCCGTTTGATGAAAAAATGATGTTTATCAAATGAGCCCAGGGCGACCAGGGGCGCTGTGTTACCTATAGAGATCTCAGCTTTAACCTAACGCCAAGCGACCTTGTCAAGAGGTTTCAGAGTTTCACTATAAAATCTAATGTCTTCCTTTGTCCAACCTGTCCACACAGTGAGCAGCAGTCATGACCCATCCTCTCCTGATCAGACTACCTCCACAGGTGTGGTAGTAGGAGCTGCCAGACTGGTACTGGAGAGATATCTGAGGACAAGAGAGAAAGAGAGAGAGAGGAGGATGTTAAAGATGAGAAGCAGAAGGGAGGAGAGAATTAGAACAAAAAATATTTACAAAAAAATATTTGACAAAAGTAGAAAAGTGTGTTTCATAGTATTAAACTATCAGGTGCAGCTACATCCTTGCCGGATCCCAGGTCCCATGGCCAACTCCTCTAGTACAGAGGAACTGGGTGAAGCACAGAAAGATCTGGGCGCAGGCTAATGTTGACACCCAGAATCAAATCAGCTAGGCTGTCACAGGAGACTTCACTGGTGGAACCAGCCTGTTTTACTGCACAGAATGGTGATCACAGCAATCAGGCTGGTTCCATCAGGCTACGAGAGACTATTTTTTATTTATCCTTAATTTAACTAGGCAAGTCAGTTAAGAACAAATTCTTATTTACAATGACTGCCTACCGGGGAACAGTGGGTTAACTGCCTTGTTCAGGGGTAGAACAACAGATGTTCACCTTGTCAGCTCAGGGATTCGATACAGCAACCTTTTGGTTACTGGCCCAACACTCTAACCACTAGGCTACCTGACGCCCCAAAGGAAAATGTTTTACCTGCCAGGGCCAGGAGTTGGGCTGGGCGACCTCGCCACCCACAACTCTTTCCTCAGCTCCATCTTCCAGGTATCTGGGCTGGGGAACCAGATTCTCAGACAGCACTGGGGACAGAGGAAATACAGAGGAAAGAGAGAGAAAAAAAGGAAAGAAAAACGGTTAAAGACCAGGGAGCCACGGTGTCTTACAGAAAAACAAATAAAGACCAGGGAGCCACGGTGTCTTACAGAAAAACAAATAAAGACCAGGGAGCCACGGTGTCTTACAGAAAAACAAGTAAAGACCAGGGAGCCACGGTGTCTTACAGAAAAACAAGTAAAGACCAGGGAGCCACGGTGTCTTACAGAAAAACAAATAAAGACCAGGGAGCCACGGTGTCTTACAAAAAAACAAGTAAAGACCAGGGAGCCACGGTGTCTTACAAAAAAATGGTTAAAGACCAGGGAGCCATGGTGTCTTACAAAAAAATGGTTAAAGACCAGGGAGCCACGGTGTCTTACAGAAAAACAAATAAAGACCGGGGAGCCACGGTGTCTTACAAAAAAACGGTTAAAGACCAGGGAGCCACGGTGTCTTACAGAAAAACAAATAAAGACCAGGGAGCCACGGTGTCTTACAGAAAAACGGTTAAAGACCAGGGAGCCACGGTGTCTTACAGAAAAACAAATAAAGACCGGGGAGCCACGGTGTCTTACAAAAAAACGGTTAAAGACCAGGGAGCCACCGTGTCCTATAGAAAAACAGTTAAAGACCAGGGAGCCATGGTGTCTTACAAAAAAAACGGTTAAAGACCAGGGAGCCACTGTGTCTTACAGAAAACCGGTTAAAGACCAGGGAGCCACCGTGTCTTACAGAAAAACAAATAAAGACCAGGGAGCCACGGTGTCTTACAGAAAAACGGTTAAAGACCAGGGAGCCACGGTGTCTTACAGAAAACCGGTTAAAGACCAGGGAGCCACTGTGTCCTATAGAAAAACAGTTAAAGACTGGGGAGCCAAAGTATTCAGACCTCTTGACTTTTTCCACATTTTGTTACTTTACAGCCTTATTCTAAAATGGATTAAATAAATAAAAATCTCTGCAATATACACACAATACCCCATACCGACAAAGCAAAATCAGGTTTTCAGAAAAAAAACAGAAAACCAAGCCATGTGATCGAAGGAATTGTCCGTAGAGCTCTGAGAGAGGATTGTGTCGAGGCACAGATCTGGGGAAGGGTACCAAAACATTTCTGCAGCATTGAAGTTCCCCAAGAACACAGTGGCTTCCATCTTTCTTAAATGGAAGAAGTTTGGAACCACCAAGACTCTTCCTAGAGCTGGCCAGCCGACCAAACTGATCAATCTGGGGAGAAGGGCCAGGAGGTCAGGGAGGTGACCAAGAACCCGATGGTCACTCTGACAGAGCTCTAGAGTTCCTCTGTGGAGATGGGAGAACCTTCCAGAAGGACAATCATCTCTGCAGCACTCCACCAATCAGGCCTTTATGGTAGACTAGTGGCCAGACGGAAACCACTCCTCAGTAAAAGGCACATAACAGCCCATTTGGAGTTGACAAAAGGCATCTAAGACTCTCAGACCATGAGAAACAAGATTCTCTGGTCTGATGAAACCAATATTGAACTCTTTGGCCTGAATGCGAAGCATCACGTCTGGAGGAAACCTGGCACCGTCCTTACGGTAAAGCATGGTGGTGGCAGCATCATGCTGTGGGGATGTTTTTCAGCGGCAGGGACTGGGAGACTAGTCAGGATCGAGGGAAAGATGAACGGAGCAAAGTATAGAGAGATCCTTGATGAAAACCTGCTCCAGAGCGCTCAGACTGGGGCGAAGGTTCACCTTCGACGACCCTAAGCACACAGCCAAGACAACGCAGGAATGGCTTCGGGACAAGTCTCTGAATGTCCTTGAGTGGCCCAGCCTGAGCCGGGACTTGAACCCGATCGAACATCTCTGGAAAAACCTGAAAATAGCTGTGTATTAATGCTCCCCATCCAACATGACAGAGCTTGAGAGGATCTGCAGAGAAGAATGGGAGAAACTCCCCAAATACAGGTGTGCCGCAGCTTGTATCGTCATACCCAAGAAGACTCGATGCTTAAATCGCTGCCAAAGGTGCTTCAACAAAGTACTGAGTAAAGGGATTTAAAAAAATAAATAAAAATTGTATTAAATTAGCAAACATTTCTAAAAGACTGTTTTTGTTTTGTCATTATGGGGTATTGTGTGTAGATTGATGGAGGGGGGGGAACTATTTAATACATTTTAGAATAAAACTGTAACATAATAAAATGTGAAAAAAGTCAAGCGGTCTGAATACTTTCCAAAGGCACTGTATGTCTACCTATTACACAAAAACAAATACACCCCCCCCCCCCACTTCACATCCTAAAGTGCCACGTACACAGAAATGCTGGTTTTAGGCAGCACTAAAAAGGCAGGGCAGGCCAGGGCCCATGATTGGAGTATTCATTGCATTGTGTAATGCAGTGTAGCCTAACTTGTTTTACACCATCCCAGCAGGGCAAAAGCCTCGGGGCTGAGACAAAATCATTCGGTGTCTGAAGCCCGTAAGCCCGCCTCTGGTGACGTCAATGGTGGCTAGTAATAAACTAGTCCTGAACATATCTTAAACGAAAGGCAATGTATTTGTTACAAGTAATTCCCTAAGTTCTAGACCTCAGTTGAATCTGGTAGTGAATGACGTGGCTGTAGAGTAAGTTGAGGAGACTAAACTTCTTGGTGTCACCTTAGACTGTAAATTGTCACGGTCAAGGCATATTGATTCAATTGTCGTAAAGATGGGGAGAGGTCTGTCTGTGATAAAGAGATGCTAAACTTTTTTTTAACAACAAAGTTGATGAAACAAGTCCTGCAGGCTCTAGTTTTATCTAATCTTGACTAATGCCAGGTGATATTGTCAGGTGCTGCAAAGAAGGACCTAGGAAAGCTAATGTGACCAGTATGCATGTTTGTCTCAAAGTAGAAGTTGACTGAGGGACCTTACAGATAACTGTATGTGTGGGTTACAGAGATGAGGTAGTCATTCAAAAAATTATATTAAACCCTATTATTGAACACAGAGTGTGAGTCCATGCAACTTATTATGTGACTTGTTAAGCATTTTTTACTCCTGAACTTATTTAGGCTTCCAATGACCAAGGGGTTGAATACTTATTGACTCAAGACATTTTAGCGTATCGTTTTTAATTCATTTGTAAAATTTTCTACAAACATAATTCCACTTTGACATTATGGTATAGGCCAGTGACCCAAACAGAAATCTAAATTTAATCTGTATTAAACAACACAACAAAATGTGGACCTAGTTAAGGCATATGTTTTCTGTATGGTCTCTCCCCTATTTGACCTAGTTAACCTAGTTAAGCCATATGTAACCTAGATAAGGCATATGTTTTCTGTATGGTCTCTCCCCTATTTGACCTAGTTAACCTAGTTAAGCCATATGTAACCTAGTTAAGGCATATCTATACTTTAAGTAGTTATTTATATATGTGTGTAAGTCTGTAATGTCTATGTTAATGTTTTCAAATGTACTGTATGTAAATTGTAAAGTATTTTAGTTTGTAATGACTTTTTCTGTATGTGTCAGACCCCAGGAAGAATAGATGTCGCCATTGGCGTCGGCTAATGGGGATCCTAATCAAATCTATATTCTACTCTATTAGTCTCAATCAGAGGGTGAATAAATAGTCTGTATAGAGATGGCTATTTCTTCAAAGAGATAGAATATAGAGATGGCCATTTCTTCAAGGAGATAGAATATAGAGATGGCCATTTCTTCAAGGAGATAGAATATAGAGATGGCCATTTCTTCAAGGAGATAGAATATAGAGATGGCCATTTCTTCAAGGAGATAGAATATAGAGATGGCCATTTCTTCAAGGAGATAGAATATAGAGATGGCCATTTCTTCAAGGAGATAGAATATAGAGATGGTCAGTTCTTCAAGGAGATAGAGTATAGAGATGGCCATTTCTTCAAGGAGATAGAATATAGAGATGGCCATTTCTTCAAGGAGATAGAATATAGAGATGGTCAGTTCTTCAAGGAGATAGAATATAGAGATGGCCATTTCTTCAAGGAGATAGAGTACAGAGATGGTCAGTTCTTCAAGGAGATAGAATATAGAGATGGTCAGTTCTTCAAGGAGATAGAATATAGAGATGGTCAGTTCTTCAAGGAGATAGAATATAGAGATGGTCAGTTCTTACCCAGGGCTGAGAGAGCGCTCAACAGGACGAACCTCAGCATGTTTTCAATCTGTCAGTGTCAGTCTGTCCTTATGGAATATTCCTGTCCCTGTTTTATACCCTCAGGAGGCAGGAGGACTCAGAACACCCAACCTGATCTATCTATGGTTACAACATTCAGGTAACTTACCCAAAATGCCACAGTTTTCCCAAAATCCTGGTTGGAGGATTCCTGGAATCGGGAGAGAATAAGCTAGGAGGGACAACTCCACCCAGGATTTCTGGAAAATCTACCTGTCTGGTCTGGACTGGCTGGGGTTTAGGTGTTTGTACAACGTCAGGGTGGCGGCAGGTAACCACCTGTGTTCTGTCCCACCATTATCTCACTGTCCAAGGTCTTTGGCCTCGCCTCACCTCACCTCACATACAGTACCTGGGTTAGGGTTAGCAGATCCAGCTGTATTACTGTACAGTACCTGGGTTAGGGTTATCAGATCCAGCTGTATTACTGTACAGTACCTGGGTTAGGGTTATCAGATCCAGCTGTATTACTGTACAGTACCTGGGTTAGGGTTATCAGATCCAGCTGTATTACTGTACAGTACCTGGGTTAGGGTTAACAGATCCAGCTGTATTACTGTACAGTACCTGGGTTAGGGTTAGCAGATCCAGCTGTATTACTGTACAGTACCTGGGTTAGGGTTATCAGATCCAGCTGTATTACTGTACAGTGGATTTTTCCAGGATCATTACCTTATCTTGTGTAATTATTGGAAAATAGTACTGTTTTAAAGGTGTTGGAGATAAAATATAAGTTTTTATGAAATGTTTGAAATACTCTGTACACTTCAAGAAAGGCTCCAATGTGGTTTATTGTCCAGATTGTAAGCCCCTCGGGTTTGTTTTTCATGTGGGTATTTCTGTTTGCCTTTTGCTTATCTTGTGCTGATAATAACAGCTGCAGCAGTTCCATTTTACACGCTGTGCTGCCAATCTGAAAATACAGTACACCTACTTCCCAAATTACATTTGATTCAGACTTTAGTGCACATAATAGGGTGTGATTTGGGATGCACCCCTACACCCTGGTCGAGACAAACCAGACAGGAGGAGGTCAGTTGGGGTGTCCTGCCTCCTGAGGGTATAAAACAGGGACAGAAATATTCCATCAGGACAGACTGACACTAACAGACTGAAAACATGCTGAGGTTCGTCCTGTTGAGCGCTCTCGCAGCCCTGGGTAAGCTCTGAACTTCTTCCAGACACTCTGTCTGCCTTTTTACCCCCCCCCGTTCACTCTCTCTGTCTGCCTTTTTACCCCCCCCCCGTTCACTCTCTCTGTCTGCCTTTTTACCCCCCCCCCGTTCACTCTCTCTGTCTGCCTTTTTACCCCCCCCCCGTTCACTCTCTCTGTCTGCCTTTTTACCCCCCCCCCGTTCACTCTCTCTGTCTGCCTTTTTACCCCCCCCCCCCCCCCCCCGTTCACTCTCACTGTCTGCCTTTTTACCCCCCCACCCCCCGTTCACTCTCACTCACTCTTCTTATTCAGACTCTCTTCTTCCCTCTCCATTTTTTCAATTTCCTTGTGTCTCTCTCTCTCTCTCTCTGTCTTTGAGTACGTACAGCATCCATAAGAAATCTACATTTAGCTGTATGTTTTTTCCCCCCCTGGTAACCTCCTGCAGTGCTGTCTGTGGATCTGGAGCCACAGCCCAGATACTTGGAAGATGTTCCTGACCAGAGAGTTGTTGGTGGTGAGGTCGCCCAGCCCAACTCCTGGCCCTGGCAGGTAAAACATTAGCCTGATCCCAGGACTGTACTATATGTGCTTAAGCCAACTCTTCGATACTCCACGGTCATAGGAGTTGGCTATGATACACACAGATCTGGGACCAGGCAAAAAAATATATATTACTGTTGAGACATGTTACTTGAATTAAACTTTGAGCACTAGACCTAGGCAGAAAATATTTGTTTTTTGTAGTATTTTTGAAAATACTAACTTACAAATACTCAAGGTAGTTGAATATACACTGAGTATACAAAACATTAAGAACACCTTCCTAATATTGAGTTGCACCCCCTTCTGCTCTCAGAACAGCCTCAACTCGGCGGGGCATGGAATCTACAAGGTGTCTTAAGTGTTCCACAGGGAAGCTGGCCGTGTTGGATGAGCCACTTGGGAGGCCTTGTCTTCTCATCTTTAACATCCTCCTCTCACCTCTCTCTCTCTTTCTCTCTTGTCCTCAGATATCTCTCCAGTACAAGTCTGGCAGCTCCTACTACCACACCTGTGGAGGTAGTCTGATCAGGAGAGGATGGGTCATGACTGCTGCTCACTGTGTGGACAGGTTGGACAAAAGAAGACATTATAGAATAACAACATTTTTCCAAGAGTTAACGTTACACAAATAAATAATACACAGATACAAATACATTATACAAGATAAATAGCAAGTTTTGTTAATTTTGATTGAAATGCCATTTATAGGATATGGAAGTAACTTCCTAACTGACCAATGTATTATTGCTTACGTGTGTGTGCAGCCAGAGGACGTGGCGTGTGGTTCTGGGAGACCACAACCTGAACAGCATCGAGGGTAAGGAGCAGATCATGACCGTCAACAAAGTCTACGTCCACAACTTGTGGAACTCCAACAGCGTTGCTGCAGGGTACGGAATTCATTTGTAATCCATTTTTTATCTTTGTTTAAAGAAATTCAAATTTTCGTCAATAATTGGTTTGAATTTAGCTACGCTAGTTAAATGTCTCTATTTTTGACAGATTCTAATGATACCATTTTATGTCTTAAGTCTTCTGTAGTATGTTTATAATAACAATTACCTGGACAATGATCCTAGTATTAAGTAGATGTGTTTGGGTTGAAGAACCAAAGAACAGGAAGAAGGTTAGGAGGGAGTATGTAAGAAAGATTTATGATTTGAGGTGAAAATGAAGCCTCCTGGACATGTTCCTCTATTCCTCAGATATGACATTGTGTTCCTCTTAACCCTCAGATATGACATTGTGTTCCTCTAACCCTCAGATATGACATTGTGTTCCTCTTAACCCTCAGATATGACATTGTGTTCCTCTAACCCTCAGATATGACATTGTGTTCCTCTTAACCCTCAGATATGACATTGTGTTCCTCTAACCCACAGATATGACATTGTGTTCCTCTTAACCCTCAGATATGACATTGTGTTCCTCTAACCCTCAGATATGACATTGTGTTCCTCTTAACCCTCAGATATGACATTGTGTTCCTCTATTCCTCAGATATGACATTGTGTTCCTCTTAACCCTCAGATATGACATTGTGTTCCTCTATTCCTCAGATAGGACATTGTGTTCCTCTTAACCCTCAGATATTACATTGTGTTCCTCTAACCCTCAGATATGACATTGTGTTCCTCTAACCCTCAGATATGACATTGTGTTCCTCTATTCCTCAGATATGACATTGCTCTGCTGCGTCTGGACACCGATGCTTCCCTGAACTCTGCTGTCCAGCTGGCTGCTCTTCCTCCCTCTGACCAGATCCTGCCCAACAACAACCCTTGCTACATCACCGGATGGGGACGCACCTCCAGTGAGTTGCATAAGTAGCTAACAGTAACTGAACTTGTAAATGATTTTGGGTAAATATCTGTACATTTATATTTGTGTCTAGTTTCTAGTTTTTTTTTCTACAAGTTGATCTAGCCATATGATTCCCATCCTGTTATCTCCTCTAACGTGTCCCCTGTCCTTCCTGTAGCCGGCGGTCCTCTGTCCAGCAGCCTGAAGCAGGCTTGGCTACCCAGCGTTGACCACCAGACCTGCTCCAGCTCTGGCTGGTGGGGATCTACCATCAAGACCACCATGGTCTGTGCCGGTGGCGGAGCCAACGCTGGTTGCAACGTAAGACCAGTCTAATGGAATAATTGGGTTAAATATTGCAGTCAATTGGGGTTCGGGGGGGGAGGTTGTTCCAGGGTTTGAACCTGCAACCCTGTCTCTCTTGTTCCAACATCTTACCAATTCTCTTAGTGGTCTACTGCTGAGGACTACAACATGTTTTTGAATGAATGCAATGTAGTTTATATTTCTTTATAATTTAAATGATGTCATTGCTTACATATTTAGAACTGAAAAAACAAATCATTGATGTGTTGTAAGTTTGTTGCCCTGGTCTCAGTCCTGATGAAGCTCTCTCTCTCTCTCCATCATTGTAGGGAGACTCTGGTGGCCCCCTGAACTGCCAGGTCAACGGTCAGTACTATGTCCACGGTATTGCCAGCTTCGTTTCCAGTGCCGGATGCAACGCTACCCGCAAGCCCACCGTCTTCACCCGTGTGTCTGCTTACATCAGCTGGATGAACGGGGTACGTCCTGTATAGCTAGGAACTAAGAACATGACTTTATTTCTCTCCAAGCGTGTCTATGACATTGTTATGCACAATTTAATTTGTCAAATTGGTGTCCGTCTCAGTAACAATATTGACTGTATTTTGGGCAAATGTGGAAATGCCGGTCTAATTAATTTTCTGTCCTTTCCTCTACAGATCATGGGTTGAAAGGGAACATGGTCATCAAGCACAACCCAGCTCAATTTCGTTCACATTCTGCTCTTAAAGTTAAATAAATGTAAAATTTGCAGTAAACCTTTTGTCTTGTCTATGTGTATCAAGTCAAATCTATCTCAATGTTTTTCTCCACTTTAAGATATCATATGTAAATTGATCAGATCCATGATAGGGTTAAACATGTTCTTAGTAAACTTCCCTTGGCAGTACCAATGATTTATATATACACTAGATGACTTATAGGGGGCTCTGTTTTGAAGCCACCGTGCCTCCATCTTGATACTCCCCCACCAGTGTAAAAATAGTTAGGAAGATATAGAAATGCATTTATTAATGTCTACATTTGTTTTTGCCTCTTTCATTTTATTACAGACACATGAATACATACTTTTAAATTGTATTATGTCCCCACTACAACAACAAAATACTTCAATACATTTAAATTTGGTCCTTGAAACATTTAATTGAAATACTCTAGATTTCAAATCAAATCAAATCAAATGTTATTGGTCACATACACATGGTTAGCAGATGTTAGTGCGAGTGTAGCGAAAGGATTGTACTTCTAGTTCTGACCGTGCAGTAATATCTAACAAGTAATCTAACAATTTCACAACAACTACCTTATACACACAAGTGTAAAGGAATGAATAAGAATATGTACATATAAATATATGGATGAGCGATGGCCGAACGGCATAGGCAAGATGCAGTAGATGGTATAGAGTACAGTATATACATATGAGATGAGTAATGTAGGGTATGTAAACATTCTATAAAGTGGCATTGTTTAAAGTGACTAGTGATACATTTATTACATCCAATTTTTTATTATTAAAGTGGCTAGAGATTTGAGTCGGGTGGTTGTTGTCCTTGATGATCTTTTTTGGCCTTCCTGTGACATCGGGTGGTGTAGGTGTCCTGGAGGGCAGGTAGTTTGCCCCCGGTGCCCCCCCAGTACATATACAAAAGTATGTGGACACCCGTTCAAATTAGTGGATTCGGCTATTTCAGCCAGACCTGTTTATGACGGGTGTATAAAATTGAGCACACAGCCATGCAATCTTCATAGATTAACATTGGCAGTAGAATGGCCTTACCGAAGTGCTCAGTTACTTTCAACGTGGCACTGTCATAGGATGACACCTTTCCAACAAGTCAGTTAGTCACATTTCTGCCCTGCTAGAGCTGCCCCGGTCAACTGTAAGTGCTGTTATTGTGAAGTGGAAACATAGAGGAGCAACAACGGCTCAGCCGCGAAGTGGTAGGCCACACAAGCTCACAGAACGGGACTATCCAGTACTGAAGTGTGTCGGGGGTAAAAATTGTCTGTCCTCGGTTGCAACACTCACTACCGAGTTCCAAACTGCCTCTGGAAGCAACGTCAGCACCAGAACTGTTCGTCGGGAGCTTCATGAAATGGGTTTCCACAAGCCAAAGATGTCAAGCCTCAGCTGGAGTGATGTAAAGCTCGCCGCCATTGAACTCTGGAGCAGTGGAAACGGGTTAGCTATAAAAATGCACATTTAAGTCTTTGCACCATGGCAAAATGTGTAGAAATGTAGAAAGTTACTGTCCCCCCCTCTCGCTCAGACCTTGCAGTCCACTGGTCTCTCCCCTATTTGACCTAGTTAACCTAATTAAGGCATATGTAACCTAGTTAAGGCATATGTTTTCTGTATGGTCTCTCCCATAATTTGACCTAGTTAACCTAGTTAAGGCATATGTTTTCTGTATGGTCTCTCCCCTATTTGACTTAGTTAACCTAGTAAAGCCATATGTAACCTAGTTATGGCATATGTATACTTTAAGTAGTTATTTATATATGCATGTAAGTCTGTAATGTCTATGTTAATGTTTTGAAATGTACTGTATGTAAATTGTAAAGTATCTTTGTTTGTAATGTCTTTTTCTGTATGTGTCAGACCCCAGGAAGAATAGATGTCGCCATTGGCGTCGGCTAATGGGGATCCTAATCAAATCTAAATCTACTCTATTAGTCTCAATCAGAGGGTGAATAAATAGTCTGTATAGAGATGGCCATTTCTTCAAGGAGATAGAATATAGAGATGGCCATTTCTTCAAGGAGATAGAGTATAGAGATGGTCAGTTCTTCAAGGAGATAGAGTACAGAGATGGTCAGTTCTTCAAGGAGATAGAGTATAGAGATGGTCAGTTCTTCAAGGAGATAGAGTACAGAGATGGTCAGTTCTTCAAGGAGATAGAGTACAGAGATGGTCAGTTCTTCAAGGAGATAGAGTACAGAGATGGTCAGTTCTTCAAGGAGATAGAGTACAGAGATGGTCAGTTCTTCAAGGAGATAGAGTACAGAGATGGTCAGTTCTTCAAGGAGATAGAGTATAGAGATGGTCAGTTCTTCAAGGAGATAGAGTACAGAGATGGTCAGTTCTTCAAGGAGATAGAGTACAGAGATGGTCAGTTCTTCAAGGAGATAGAGTACAGAGATGGTCAGTTCTTCAAGGAGATAGAGTACAGAGATGGTCAGTTCTTCAAGGAGATAGAGTACAGAGATGGTCAGTTCTTCAAGGAGATAGAGTACAGAGATGGTCAGTTCTTCAAGGAGATAGAGTACAGAGATGGTCAGTTCTTCAAGGAGATAGAGTACAGAGATGGTCAGTTCTTCAAGGAGATAGAGTACAGAGATGGTCAGTTCTTCAAGGAGATAGAGTACAGAGATGGTCAGTTCTTCAAGGAGATAGAGTACAGAGATGGTCAGTTCTTCAAGGAGATAGAGTACAGAGATGGTCAGTTCTTCAAGGAGATAGAGTACAGAGATGGTCAGTTCTTCAAGGAGATAGAGTACAGAGATGGTCAGTTCTTCAAGGAGATAGAATATAGAGATGGTCAGTTCTTACCCAGGGCTGAGAGAACGCTCAACAGGACGAACCTCAGCATGTTTTCAATCTGTCAGTGTCAGTCTGTCCTTATGGAATATTCCTGTCCCTGTTTTATACCCTCAGGAGGCAGGAGGACTCAGAACACCCAACCTGATCTATCTATGGTTACAACATTCAGGTAACTTTCCCAAAATGCCACAGTTTTCCCAAAATCCTGGTTGGAGGATTCCTGGAATCGGGAGAGAATAAGCTAGGAGGGACAACTCCACCCAGGATTTCTGGAAAATCTACCTGTCTGGTCTGGACTGGCTGGGGTTTAGGTGTTTGTACAACGTCAGGGTGGCGGCAGATAACCACCTGTGTTCTGTCCCACCATTATCTCACTGTCCAAGGTCTTTGGCCTCGCCTCACCTCACCTACAGTACCTGGGTTAGGGTTAGCAGATCCAGCTGTATTACTGTACAGTACCTGGGTTAGGGTTAGCAGATCCAGCTGTATTACTGTACAGTACCTGGGTTAGGGTTAGCAGATCCAGGTGTATAACTGTACAGTACCTGGGTTAGGGTTAGCAGATCCAGCTGTATTACTGTACAGTACCTGGGTTAGGGTTAGCAGATCCAGCTGTATTACTGTACAGTACCTGGGTTAGGGTTAGCAGATCCAGCTGTATTACTCTACAGTACCTGGGGTAGGGTTAGCAGATCCAGCTGTATTACTGTACAGTGGATTTTTCCAGGATCATTACCTTATCTTGTGTAATTATTGGAAAATAGTACTGTTTTAAAGGTGTTGGAGATAAAATATAAGTTTTTATGAAATGTTTGAAATACTCTGTACACTTCAAGAAAGGCTCCAATGTGGTTTATTGTCCAGATTGTAAGCCCCTCGGGTTTGTTTTTCATGTGGGTATTTCTGTTTGCCTTTTGCTTATCTTGTGCTGATAATAACAGCTGCAGCAGTTCCATTTTACACGCTGTGCTGCCAATCTGAAAATACAGTACACCTACTTCCCAAATTACATTTGATTCAGACTTTAGTGCACATAATAGGGTGTGATTTGGGACGCACCCCTACACCCTGGTCGAGACAAACCAGACAGGAGGAGGTCAGTTGGGGTGTCCTGCCTCCTGAGGGTATAAAACAGGGACAGGAATATTCCATCAGGACAGACTGACACTGACAGACTGAAAACATGCTGAGGTTCGTCCTGTTGAGCGCTCTCGCAGCCCTGGGTAAGAACTGAACTTCTTCCAGACACTCTGTCTGCCTTTTTACCCCCCCCCGTTCACTCTCTCTGTCTGCCTTTTTACCCCCCCCCCCCCGTTCACTCTCTCTGTCTGCCTTTTTACCCCCCCCCCCCGTTCACTCTCTCTGTCTGCCTTTTTACCCCCCCCCCCCCGTTCACTCTCTCTGTCTGCCTTTTTACCCCCCCCCCCCCCCCGTTCACTCTCACTGTCTGCCTTTTTACCCCCCACCCCCCCGTTCACTCTCACTCACTCTTCTTATTCAGACTCTCTTCTTCCCTCTCCATTTTCTCAATTTCCTTGTGTCTCTCTCTCTCTCTCTCTCTGTCTTTGAGTACGTACAGCATCCATAAGAAATCTACATTTAGCTGTATGTTTTTTCCCCCCCTGGTAACCTCCTGCAGTGCTGTCTGTGGATCTGGAGCCACAGCCCAGATACTTGGAAGATGTTCCTGACCAGAGAGTTGTTGGTGGTGAGGTCGCCCAGCCCAACTCCTGGCCCTGGCAGGTAAAACATTAGCCTGATCCCAGGACTGTACTATATGTGCTTAAGCCAACTCTTCGATACTCCACGGTCATAGGAGTTGGCTATGATACACACAGATCTGGGACCAGGCAAAAAAAAATATATTACTGTTGAGACATGTTACTTGAATTAAACTTTGAGCACTAGACCTAGGCAGAAAATATTTGTTTTTTGTAGTATTTTTGAAAATACTAACTTACAAATACTCAAGGTAGTTGAATATACACTGAGTATACAAAACATTAAGAACACCTTCCTAATATTGAGTTGCACCCCCTTCTGCTCTCAGAACAGCCTCAATTCATCGGGGCATGGAATCTACAAGGTGTCTTAAGTGTTCCACAGGGAAGCTGGCCGTGTTGGATGAGCCACTTGGGAGGCCTTGTCTTCTCATCTTTAACATCCTCCTCTCACCTCTCTCTCTCTTTCTCTCTTGTCCTCAGATATCTCTCCAGTACAAGTCTGGCAGCTCCTACTACCACACCTGTGGAGGTAGTCTGATCAGGAGAGGATGGGTCATGACTGCTGCTCACTGTGTGGACAGGTTGGACAAAAGAAGACATTATAGAATAACAACATTTTTCCAAGAGTTAACGTTACACAAATAAATAATACACAGATACAAATACATTATACAAGATAAATAGCAAGTTTTGTTAATTTTGATTGAAATGCCATTTATAGGATATGGAAGTAACTTCCTAACTGACCAATGTATTATTGCTTACGTGTGTGTGCAGCCAGAGGACGTGGCGTGTGGTTCTGGGAGACCACAACCTGAACAGCATCGAGGGTAAGGAGCAGATCATGACCGTCAACAAAGTCTACGTCCACAACTTGTGGAACTCCAACAGCGTTGCTGCAGGGTACGGAATTCATTTGTAATCCATTTTTTATCTTTGTTTAAAGAAATTCAAATTTTCGTCAATAATTGGTTTGAATTTAGCTACGCTAGTTAAATGTCTCTATTTTTGACAGATTCTAATGATACCATTTTATGTCTTAAGTCTTCTGTAGTATGTTTATAATAACAATTACCTGGACAATGATCCTAGTATTAAGTAGATGTGTTCGGGTTGAAGCACCAAAGAACAGGAAGAAGGTTAGGATGGAGTATGTAAGAAAGATTTATGATTTGAGGTGAAAATGAAGCCTCCTGGACATGTGCTTCTGTCCCTCAGATAGGACATTGTGTTCCTCTTAACCATCAGATATGACATTGTGTTCCTTTAACCCTCAGATATGACATTGTGTTCCTCTTAACCCTCAGATATGACATTGTGTTCCTCTTAACCCTCAGATATGACATTGTGTTCCTCTTAACCCTCAGATATGACATTGTGTTCCTCTTAACCCTCAGATATGACATTGTGTTCCTCTTAACCATCAGATATGACATTGTGTTCCTCTTAACCCTCAGATATGACATTGTGTTCCTCTTAACCCTCAGATATGACATTGTGTTCCTCTTAACCCTCAGATATGACATTGTGTTCCTCTTAACCCTCAGATATGACATTGTGTTCCTCCTAACCCTCAGATATGACATTGTGGTCCTTTAACCCTCAGATATAACATTGTGTTCCTCTAACCCTCAGATATGACATTGCTCTGCTGCGTCTGGACACCGATGCTTCCCTGAACTCTGCTGTCCAGCTGGCTGCTCTTCCTCCCTCTGACCAGATCCTGCCCAACAACAACCCTTGCTACATCACCGGATGGGGACGCACCTCCAGTGAGTTGCATAAGTAGCTAACAGTAACTGAACTTGTAAATGATTTTGGGTAAATATCTGTACATTTATATTTGTGTCTAGTTTCTAGTTTTTTTTCTACAAGTTGATCTAGCCATATGATTCCCATCCTGTTATCTCCTCTAACGTGTCCCCTGTCCTTCCTGTAGCCGGCGGTCCTCTGTCCAGCAGCCTGAAGCAGGCTTGGCTACCCAGCGTTGACCACCAGACCTGCTCCAGCTCTGGCTGGTGGGGATCTACCATCAAGACCACCATGGTCTGTGCCGGTGGCGGAGCCAACGCTGGTTGCAACGTAAGACCAGTCTAATGGAATAATTGGGTTACATATTGCAGTCAATTGGGGTTCGGGGGGGGGGGGAGGTTGTTCCAGGGTTTGAACCTGCAACCCTGTCTCTCTTGTTCCAACATCTTACCAATTCTCTTAGTGGTCTACTGCTGAGGACTACAACATGTTTTTGAATGAATGCAGTGTAGTTTATATTTCTTTATAATTTAAATGATGTCATTGCTTACATATTTAGAACTGAAAAAACAAATCATTGATGTGTTGTAAGTTTGTTGCCCTGGTCTCAGTCCTGATGAAGCTCTCTCTCTCTCTCCATCATTGTAGGGAGACTCTGGTGGCCCCCTGAACTGCCAGGTCAACGGTCAGTACTATGTCCATGGTATTGCCAGCTTCGTTTCCAGTGCCGGATGCAACGCTACCCGCAAGCCCACCGTCTTCACCCGTGTGTCTGCTTACATCAGCTGGATGAACGGGGTACGTCCTGTATAGCTAGGAACTAAGAACATTACTTTATTTCTCTCCAAGCGTGTCTATGACATTGTTATGCACAATTTAATTTGTCAAATTGGTGTCCGTCTCAGTAACAATATTGACTGTATTTTGGGCAAATGTGGAAATGCCGGTCTAATTAATTTTCTGTCCTTTCCTCTACAGATCATGGGTTGAAAGGGAACATGGTCATCGAGCACAACCCAGCTCAATTTCGTTCACATTCTGCTCTTAAAGTTAAATAAATGTAAAATTTGCAGTAAACCTTTTGTCTTGTCTATGTGTATCAAGTCAAATCTATCTCAATGTTTTTCTCCACTTTAAGATATCATATGTAAATTGATCAGATCCGTGATAGGGTTAAACATGTTCTTAGTAAATTTCCCTTGGCAGTACCAATGATTTATATATACACTAGATGACTTATAGGGGGCTCTGTTTTGAAGCCACCGTGCCTCCATCTTGATACTCCCCCACCAGTGTAAAAATAGTTAGGAAGATATAGAAATGCATTTATTAATGTCTACATTTGTTTTCGCCTCTTTCATTTTATTACAGACACATGAATACATACTTTTAAATTGTATTATGTCCCCACTACAACAACAAAATACTTCAATACATTTAATTTTGTCCTTGAAACATTTAATTGAAATACTGTAGATTTCAAATTAAATCAAATTAAGCAGTTGCCATACCAGGCGGTGATACAGCCCGACAGGATGCTCTCGATTGTGCATCTGTGTTTTTGGTGAAAAGCCACATTTCTTCAACCTCCTGAGGTTGAAGAGGCACTGTTGCACCTTCTTCACCACACTGTCTGTGTGGGTGGACCATTTCAGTTTGTCCGTGATGTGTACGCCGAGGAACTTAACACTTTCCACCTTCTCCACTACTGTCCCGTCGATGTGGATAGGGGGGTGCTCCCTCTGCTGTTTCCTGAAGTCCACGATCATCTCCTTTGTTTTGTTGACGTTGAGTGTGAGGTTATTTTCCCGACACCACACTCCGAGGGCCCTCACCTCATCCCTGTAGGCCGTCTCGTTGTTGTTGGTAATCAAGCCTACCACTGTAGTGTCGTCCGCAAATGTGATGATTGAGTTGGAGGCGTGCATGGCCACGCAGTCATGGGTGAACAGGGAGTACACCCTGAGAACGCACCCTTGTGGGGCCCCAGTGTTGAGGATCAGCGGGGTGGAGATGTTGTTACCTACCCTCACCACCTGGGGGAATCCCATCAGAAAGTCCAGGACCCAGTTGCACAGGGCGGGGTCGAGACCCAGGGTCTCTAGCTTAATGACGAGTTTGGAGGGTACTGTGGTGTTAAATGCTGAGCTGTAGTCGATGAACAGCATTCTTACATAGGTATTCCTCTTGTCCAGATGGGTTAGGGCAGTGTGATTGTGATTGCGATTGCATCGTCTGTGGACCTATTGGGGCGGTAAGCAAATTGGAGTGGGTCAAGGGTGTCAGGTAGGGTGGAGGTGATATGATCCTTGACTAGTCTCTCAAAACACTTCATGATGACGGAAGTGAGTGCTACGGGGCAGTAGTCGTTTAGCTCAGTTGCCTTACCTTTGTTGGGAACGGGAACAATGGTGGCCCTCTTGAAGCATGTGGGAACAGCAGACTGGGATAGGGATTGATTGAATATGTCCGTAAACACACCAGCAAGCTGGTCTGCGCATGCTCTGAGGACGCGAATTCCATTCATTCCTATGGAGGACTGCTCCTACTGGGGAGTACCAACATGGTGGCTTCAAAGCCTCTCACTGACTAATACTTAGCATCAGCAATCCAGAGTTTATACAGTATACATAATTCGGCAGTACATGCACTACATATACAAAAGTATGTGGACACCCGTTCAAATGAGTGGATTCGGCTATTTCAGCCAGACCTGCTTATGACGGGTGTATAAAATTGAGCACACAGCCATGCAATCTTCATTGATTAACATTGGCAGTAGAATGGCCTTACCGAAGTGCTCAGTTACTTTCAATGTGGCACTGTCATAGGATGACACCTTCCAACAAGTCAGTTAGTCAAATTTCTGCCCTGCTAGAGCTGCCCCGGTCAACTGTAAGTGCTGTTATTGTGAAGTGGAAACATAGAGGAGCAACAACGGCTCAGCCGCGAAGTGGTAGGCCACACAAGCTCACAGAATGGGACTATCCAGTACTGAAGTGTGTCGGGGGTAAAAATTGTCTGTCCTCGGTTGCAACACTCACTACCGAGTTCCAAACTGCCTCTGGAAGCAACGTCAGCACCAGAACTGTTCGTCGGGAGCTTCATTAAAGGGGTTTCCACAAGCCTAAGATGTCAAGCGTCAGCTGGAGTGATGTAAAGCTCGCCGCCATTGAACTCTGGAGCAGTGGTAACGGGTTCTCTGGAGCGATGAATCACACTTCACCATCTGACAGTCTGACGGACAAATCTAGGTTTGGCGAATGCCAGGAGAACGCTACCTACCCGAATGCATTGTGCCAAATGTGAAGTTTGGTGGGGGAGGAATAATGGTCTGGGGCTGTTTTTCGTGGTTCGGGCCCATTAGTTCCAGTGAAGGGAAATCTTAACTCAACAGCATACAATGACATTCTAGACGATTCTGTGCTTCCAACTTTGTGGCAACAGTTTGAGGAAGGCCCTTTCCTGTTTCAGCATGACAATGCCCCCGTGCACAAAGTGAGGTCCATACAGAAATGGTTTATCTTGATTGGTGTGGAAGAACTTGACTGGCCTGCACAGAGCCCTGACCTCAATCCCATCGAACACCTTTGGAATGAATTGGAATGCCAGGCCTAAACGCCCAACATCAGTGCCTGAGCTCACTAATGCTCTTGTGACTGAATGGAAGCAAGTAGAAGAATGATGTCTCATCCCTCTAACAGAGTTTCAGACACTTGTAGAATCTATGCCAAGGCGCATTTATACTGTTCTGGCGGCTCGTGATGGCCCAACGACATATTAGGACACTTTATGTTGGAACTGTAAGTGTGGTGCCAGAACAACAACCTCTCCCTCAATGTGAGCAAGACAAAGGAGCTGACTACAGGAAAAGCTGGGCCGAACAAGCCCCCATTAACATTGACAGGGCTGTAGTGGAGCGGGTCGAGAGTTTCAAGTTCCTTTGTGTCCACATCACCAACGAACTATCATGGTCCAAACACACCAAGACAGTCGTGAAGAGGGCACGACAACACCTTTTCCCCTTCAGGAGACTGAAAAGATTTGGCATGGGCCCCCAGATCCTCAAAAGGTTCTACAGCTGCACCATCGAGAGCATCCTGACCGGTTGCTTCACCGCCTGGTATGGCAACTGCTCGGCATCTGACCGTATGGCGCTACAGAGGGTAGTGCGTACGGCCCAGTACATCACTGGGGCCAAGCTTCCTGCCATCCAGGACCTATATAAAAGGCGGTGTCAGAGGAAAGCCCATAAAATTATCAGAAACTCTAGTCATAGACTGTTTTCTCTGCTACCGCACAGCAAGTGGTACCGGAGCGCCAAGTCTAGGACCAAAAGGCTCCTCAACAGCTTCTACTCCAAGCCATTAGTGTCACGCTCGTCGTACGAACTGGAAATATAGTCAGACCAACGTGCAGCGTGATTTAGGTTCCACATGTTTAATAATGGAAACTCACAAAAACAATAAACAAAACGTGAAGCTCAAGCAGTGCCCACAGGCAACTACACATATACAAAATCCCACAAAAACCAGTGGGGAAATGGCTGCCTAAATATGATCCCCAATCAGAGACAACGCTTAACAGCTGCCTCTGATTGGGAACCATACCAGGCCAACATAGAAATAAAACAACCTAGATCACCCACCCTAGTCAAACCCCGACCTAACCAATATAGAGAATAAAAAGGCTCTCTATGGTCAGGGCGTGACAGCATGATGACGAGTTTCTCACACAACTGGCCTAACTGGGTGATGTTTTTTCTCGCATGAATGATCTGAATCTTGGATTACAGGGACTCTCCACAGCTATATTCAATGTGTGGGACAAAATTGAGGCTATCATTAAGAATTTGGAGCTCTTCTCTGTCTGCATTAACAAGGACAACACACATGTCTTTCCATCCACTTATCGATATCTGAACAAGTGAGCCTCATCGAAATTGCAACAAGCGGTTCTGTGAGAATTGAATTTAATCAGAAGCCAATGCCAGATTTCTGGATTGGGCTGCACTCAGAGTATCCTGTCTTGGCAAATCATTCTGTTAAGACACTGATGCGCTTTGCAACCACGTACCTATGTGAGAGTGCATTCTCGGCACTCATTTGCACTGTGTGTGGAAAATGATTTAAGACTGAGACTCTAATACAACCCAACATTGCAGAGTTATGTGCATCCTTTCAAGCACACTCTTCTCATTAACCTGTGGTGAATTATTCACAATTTTCGATGAACAAATACAGTTTTATATGTAAGATGGCTAAATAAAGAGCAAAATGATTGATTATTATTATATTATTATTTGTGCCCTGGTCCTATAAGAGCTCTTCGTCACTTCCCACGAGCCGGGTTGTGACAAAAACTCACACTCATTCTTATGTTTAATAAATGTATCATATAGTGTGTGTGTGTGACAAGCTTACAATGATGGCAATAAACAACATTTGAGATTGCGCTGACCCTGGTGCTAGAGGGGGTACGTAGCTGGAGGTTGAACGTTTGAAGGGGTACGGGACTATAAAAAGTTTAGGAACCACTGCAAGATTATCCATATTGTAACTACTCACTAGGTGGGGCTAAAATACAACAAACTAATAATACGAGCTCTGACTGTATTGCAACCACGTCTCTTAGGAGAACGTAGTGGGACATAACGATTTATACTGAACAAAAATACAAATGCAACATGAAACAATTTTCAAGATTTTACTGAGTTACAGTTCATATAAGGAAATCAGTATATTTAAATAAATTCATTAGGCCCTAATCCATGATTTTCACATGACTTGCATCTGTTGGTCACCTTAAAAAAGAATAGGCCTCACAATTGTTTTATTTATTTATTTTTTTAACCTTTATTTAACTAGGCAAGTCAGTTAAGAACAAATTCTTATTTACAATGATGGCCTACAAAAAGGCAAAGGGCCTCCTGCGGGGACGGGGGCCACACAAAGCAGCCACAACTGTCAGTAAGAGTGTCCATGATTGAGTCTTTGAATGTAGAGATTGAGATCAAACTGTCCAGTTTGAGTTTTTGTTGCAGCTCGTTCCAGTCTCTAGCTGCAGCGAACTGAAAAGAGGAGCGACCCAGTGATATGTGTGCTTTGGTGACCTTTAACATGTGGAGGATGAGGGCTGCAGTAGATATCTCAGATAGGGGGGAGTGAGGCCTAAGAGGGTTTTATAAATAGGCATCAACCAGTGGGTCTTGCGACGGGTATACAGCAGTAGTATAGACTGCAGACTGCAGCAGCAGTATAGAGTGCAGTGATGTGTCCTATAAGGAGCATTGGTGGCAAATCTGATGGCCAAATGGTAAAGAACATCTAGCCACTCGAGAGCACCCTTACCTGACGATCTATGAATTACGTGTCCGTAATCTAGCATGGGTAGGATGGTCATCTGAATCAGGGTTAGTTTGGAAGCTGGGGTGAAAGAGGACCGATTACGATAGAGGAAACCAAGTCTAGATTTAACTTTATCCTGCAGCTTTGATATGTGCTTAGAGAAGGACAGTGTACCATCTAGCCATACTCCCAAGTACTTGTATGAGGTGACTGACTACCTCAAGCTCTAAACAATGGTCCTCAGGATCTCATCACGGTATCTCTGTGCATTCAAATTGCCATCGATAAAATGCAATTGTGTTTGTTGTCTGTAGCGTATGCCTGCCCCATACCATAACCCCACTGTCACCATGGGGCACTCTGTTCACAACGTTGCCATCAGCAAACAGCCCGCCCACATGACACCATACATGTGGTCTGTGCTTGTGAGACCGTTTGGACGTACTATAAAATTCTCAAAAACGACATTGGAGGCGGCTTATAGTAGAGAAATTAACATGCAATTATCTGGCAACAGCTCTGGTGGACGTTCCTGCAGTCAGCATGTCAATTGCACGCTCCACAAAACTTGAGACATCTGTGGCATTGTGTTGTGTGACAGAACTGCACATTTTAGAGTGGCCTTTTATGGTACCCAGCACAAGGTGCACCTGTATAATGATTGTGTTGTTTAATCAGCTTCTTGATATGCCACACCTGTCAGGTGGGACCAACACTTTGCATTTGCGTTAATATTTTTATTCAGTGTAATTTAAGAACAAATTCATGCAGATTTTTTCTGGTTTCATGAGATAAGAAATAGATTAATATTATAATATGCATATGATCTATAGGCCTACGGTCAACATTGAGGTTTGAGGTAAATAATTCACAACTTAACTTCCATAGTGTATCTTTATGTCACCCTTAAGTCCACAGGAGTAGTGACATCTCTTCCTGCGTGCCATGTTCTGAGTTCTATGTTCTGCGTTCCATGTTCTGCGTTCCGTGATCTGAGTTCTATGTTCTGTGTTCCATGTTCTGCGTTCCGTGATCTGAGTTCTATGTTCTGTGTTCCATGTTCTGAGTTCTATGTTCTGCGTTCCATGTTCTGAGTTCTATGTTCTGCGTTCCGTGTTCTGAGTTCTATGTTCTGAGTTCTATGTTCTGCATTCAGTGTTCTGAGTTCTATGTTCTACGTTCCATGTTCTGAGTTCTATGTTCTGCGTTCCGTGTTCTGAGTTCTATGTTATGAGTTCTATGTTCTGAGTTCAGTGTTCTGAGTTCTATGTTCTGCGTTCCATGTTCTGAGTTCTATGTTCTGCGTTCCATGTTCTGAGTTCTATTGTGAACTATTTGACATTGGCTCTCATTGAGGAGATTAGTTGATTCTATTTGTTGAAAGAACATTCCAACTCTTTTCACCATCCATTCACCAGGTCTTCCCAGGCCAAGCCTCGGTCCTGATAGCTACAATAATAGATTGTTTGACCATAGGGATGACAGGCACGTCCTCAACACCAGCAGTCACTTTATACATCACCTTAATTAGGACTGAAAGTCATTAAAAATGACTGCTTGCGTTTTGGATTATGACCTTATCTGTAGCTATTAAAAAGATACACATTCCAACTTGTATTTGAGCCCGCTCTGACACATCAGGAAAAGGGTTTTAAGGTTGCGTCGCAAAATGTCACCCTACAATGTGCACTGCCAGAGCCCTATGGGCCCAAGTCAAAAGTAGTGCACTAAAAAAAGTTCAATTTGGGAACTTGATTTAAAAATAGTGTTCTAGGAGGACAATACTGAATCTCTGATTTTCTCCCCCATCCTTCTCTCGCTCTCCTCCCCGGCTTCCTCCTTCCTTCTCTTGCTCTCCTCCCCAGATTCTTCCTTCCTTCTCTCCGTCCTCCCACCCATGGGTAGAAGTCTAACAGGCAAAGAGAGAGGAGATGAGAGAAAGGATGCCAAGGAGATGTTTAATTAAAGATGTTTGCCTGATGCAGTGTGAAAATGGCACCCTATTTCATTTACAGGGTTCTGATCAAAAGTAATGTACTATGTAGGGAATTGTGCGTCATTTCAGACACTGTCAGTATCTCTGTCCTGATTGGTGAAGCGTTCATTAAGAAGGTTCCTGTAAAGATCTCAGACACAGAGACAGGAAATGGAGGATCCTAAAACAAGTGGGATGCGTAGATAGAAATTGTGATAAGGAGTCTTGGAAATTTGTTGGGTTATCATTTAGTGCTGATTATATCCATGTAATTGTATGCACTGCAAAGCAGTGTCATCTTGTGCAAAGCAAAAAAAAATATTGACTTTAATAAACTCGTCCTAGATTATCTCGGAAATCAGAAGCAAATCTCAGCTACTCTAGCTAGCTATGTGATTTGACATTTACGTTATCAGTCTGTCGCCAGAGAGAGGAGAGACAATACAGAAAGCACAGTACGCCTACTGTACGTGGAACTAGAACGTAACGTTTTCAATGTGTTGTTGAGTGCTGTATTTCATCACCTCTGGATCATAGTGTAGGTTCTGTAGAATAAAGTATTTTTAATGTATTGAGGTTTTTCCATCACTTCTGGTTCATTGCTTATTATTAGTGTTATTCTGTAATATAGCTTCTATAGATAGTTTGTTGTTTCCCTGTCTGTCTGTCTGTCTGTCTGTCTGTCTGTCTGTCTGTCTGTCTGTCTGTCTGTCTGTCTGTCTGTCTGTCTGTCTGTCTGTCTGTCTGTCTGTCTGTCTGTCTGTCTGTCTGTCTGTCTGTCTGTCTGTCTGTCTGTCTGTCTGTCTGTCTGTCTGTCTGTCTGTCTGTCTGTCTGTCTGTCTGTCTGTCTGTCTGTCTGTCTGTCTGTCTGTCTATCTATCTATCTATCTATCTATCTATCTATCTATCTATCTATCTATCTATCTATCTATCTATCTATCTATCTATCTATCTATCTATCTATCTATCTATCTATCTATCTATCTATCTATCCATCACTGTGTTTACACTTGACACATACACTACCGTTCAAAAGTTTGGAGCCACTTAGAAATGTCGTTGTTTTTGAAAGAAAAGCTAATTTTTTTGTCCATTAAAATAACATAAAATTGATCAGAAATACAGTGTAGACATTGTTAATGTTGTAAATGACTATTGGAGCTAGAATCTGGCAGCTTCCTTAATTAAATAGTACCCCCAAAACACCAGTCTCAGTGTCAACAGTGAAGAGGCAACTCCTGGATGCTGGGCTTCTAGGCAAAATTGCAAAGGAAAAGCCATTTCTCAGACTGGCCAATAAAAATAAAATATTAAGATGGGCAAAAGTACACAGACACTGGACAGAAGAACTCTGCCTAGAAGGCCAGCATCCCGGAGTCGCCTCTTCACTGTTGACGATGAGACTGGTGTTTTGCGGGTACTATTTAATGAAGCTGCCAGTTGAGGACTTGTGAGGCGTTTCTCAAACTGGACACTCTAATGTACCTGTCCTCTTGCTCAGTTGTGCACCGGGGCCTCCCACTCCTCTTTCTATTCTGGTTAGAGACAGTTTGCGCTGTTCTGTGAAGGGAGTAGTATACAACGTTGTACGAGATCTTCAGTTTCTTGGCAATTTCTCGCATGGAATAGCATTAATTTCTCAGAACAAGAATAGACTGATGAGTTTCAGAAGAAAGGTCTTTGTTTCTGGCCATTTTGAGCCTGTAATTGAACCCACAAATGCTGATGCTCAAGAGACACAACTAGTCTAAAGAAGGCCAGTTTCATTGCTTCTTTAATCAGAACAACAGTTTTCAGCTGTGCTAACATAATTGCTAAAGGGTTTTCTAATGATCAATTAGCCTTTTAAAATGATAAACTTGGATTAGCTAACACAACGTGCCATTAGAACACAGGAGTGATGGTTGCTGATAATGGGCCTCTGTACACCTATGTAGATATTCCATAATCTGCCATTTCCAGCTACAATAGTCATTTACAATATTAACAATGTCTACACTGTATTTCTGATCAATTTGATGTTATTTTAATGGACAAAAAATGTGATTTTCTTTAAAAAACAACGACATTTCTAAGTCACCCCAAACCTTTGAACCGTAGTGTACATGCGACTTCTGCTATCAAAATACGAAGATCGCATTGAAACGACAGGTCAGGGACACATTGTGGGTTTCTCCTCAGTCTGGAAGCAATCAGGCTAACAAAGGCGAATACAGTGTGTGATGTTGTCAGCACTCTGCCCACAAGTTTTCAGAAAACTAAGGCACCTTTTTTTCATTAAATATTGGAGGAAATGTGTTCCTAGCGTGCAAGGAACGTGTTTGCCTGGCTTGTTACAGAGGTTAGCTGGCTAGTTGCAGAGGTTAGCTGGCTAGTTACAGAGGTTAGCTGGCTAGTTACAGAGGTTAGCTGGCTAGTTCAGAGGTTAGCTGGCTAGTTACAGAGGTTAGCTGGCTAGTTATAGAGGACAGCTGGCTAGTTACAGAGGTTAGCTGGCTAGGTACAGATGTTAGCTGGCTAGTTACAGAGGTTAGCTGGCTAGTTACAGAGGTTAGCTGGCTAGTTACAGAGGATAGCTGGCTAGTTACAGAGGATAGCTGGCTAGTTACAGAGGTTAGCTGGCTAGTTACAGAGGTTAGCTGGCTAGTTCAGAGGTTAGCTGGCTAGTTACAGAGGTTAGTTGGCTAGTTACAGAGGACAGCTGGCTAGTTACAGAGGTTAGCTGGCTAGTTACAGATTTTAGCTGGCTAGTTACAGAGGACAGCTGGCTAGTTACAGAGGTTAGCTGGCTAGTTACAGTGGATAGCTGGCTAGTTACAGAGGATAGCTGGCTAGTTACAGAGGTTAGCTGGCTAGTTACAGAGGTTAGCTGGCTAGTTGCAGAGGACAGCTGGCAAGTTGCAGAGGTTAGCTGGCTAGTTACAGAGGTTAGCTGGCTAGTTACAGAGGTTAGCTGGCTAGTTACAGAGGTTAGCTGGCTAGTTCAGAGGTTAGCGGGCTAGTTACAGAGGTTAGCTGGCTAGTTACAGAGGACAGCTGGCTAGTTACAGAGGTTAGCTGGCTAGTTACAGATGTTAGCTGGCTAGTTACAGAGGATAGCTGGCTAGTTACAGAGGACAGCTGGCTAGTTACAGAGGTTAGCTGGCTAGTTGCAGAGGACAGCTGGTGAGTTGCAGAGGTTAGCTGGCTAGTTACAGAGGTTAGCTGGCTAGTTACAGAGGTTAGCTGGCTAGTTCAGAGGTTAGCTGGCTAGTTACAGAGGTTAGCTGGCTAGTTATAGAGGACAGCTGGCTAGTTACAGAGGTTAGCTGGCTAGTTACAGAGGTTAGCTGGCTAGTTCAGAGGTTAGCGGGCTAGTTACAGAGGTTAGCTGGCTAGTTACAGAGGACAGCTGGCTAGTTACAGAGGTTAGCTGGCTAGTTACAGATGTTAGCTGGCTAGTTACAGAGGATAGCTGGCTAGTTACAGAGGACAGCTGGCTAGTTACAGAGGTTAGCTGGCTAGTTACAGATGTTAGCTGGCTAGTTACAGAGGATAGCTGGCTAGTTACAGAGGTTAGCTGGCTAGTTACAGAGGTTAGCTGGCTAGTTACAGAGGATAGCTGGCTAGTTACAGAGGATAGCTGGCTAGTTACAGAGGTTAGCTGGCTAGTTACAGAGGTTAGCTGGCTAGTTACAGATGTTAGCTGGCTAGTTACAGAGGATAGCTGGCTAGTTCAGAGGTTAGCTGGCTAGTTACAGAGGTTAGCTGGCTAGTTAGCTACAGTAGTTAGCTACTGACATCAAGTTGTATCAGATTTATCCTGTTCCATCGTTTGCAGAATGCATACTGACATTTGAATATAGTGCAGGAAAAAGGGAATCCAGGACACACTGTGGACCTGGTAGACACATGACGAGTTCGGAATTCCATGATCAGAACTCTATGATCAGAATACAAAAGCTGCATGAACTGACAAGTCTAGACACGGCCTATCTATCAATATCCACACTCCCTCAGTGCCTGCCTCTCCTCTCTCACTTTGCCTCTCTCTCTCTCTCTCTCTCTCTCTCTCTCTCTCTCTCTCTCTCTCTCTCTCTCTCTCTCTCTCTCTCTCTCTCTCTCTCTCTCTCTCTCTCAATTCAATTCAATTCAAGGGGCTTTATTGGCATGGGAAACATGTGTTAACATTGCCAAAGCAAGTGAGGTAGATAATATACAAAACATGACATCTCTCTCTCACTGCCTTTCCCTCTCTCTCACACACACGCACGTTTTCAGAGGACGAGGGAACAGGGAGGGCGGTGTGGGAGTAGGCCGCAGCAGGAGGGAGTAAAGACCTGTGGGGAAGACAAAGATGATCTGGGGTGGCTGTGGGGAAGACAAAGATGATCTGGGGTGGCTGTGGGGAAGACAAAGATGATCTGGGGTGGCTGTAGAAAGACAAAGATGATCTGGGGTGGCTGTGGGGAAGACAAAGATGATCAGGGCTGGCTGTATAAAGACAAAGATGATCTGGGGTGGCTGTAGAAACACAAAGATGATATGGGGTGGCTGTAGAAACACAAAGATGATCAGGGGTGGCTGTAGAAAGACAAAGATGATATGGGGTGGCTGTAGAAAGACAAAGATGATCTGGGGTGGCTGTGGGGAAGACAAAGATGATCTGGGGTGGCTGTGGGGAAGACAAAGATGATCTGGGGTGGCTGTGGGGAAGACAAAGATGATCTGGGGTGGCTGTGGGGAAGACAAAGATGATCAGAGGTGGCTGTGGGGAAGACAAAGATGATCTGGGGTGGCTGTGGGGAAGACAAAGATGATCTGGGGTGGCTGTAGAAACACAAAGATGATCTGGGGTGGCTGTAGAAAGACAAAGATGATATGGGGTGGCTGTAGAAAGACAAAGATGATATGGGGTGGCTGTAGAAACACAAAGATGATCTGGGGTGGCTGTAGAAACACAAAGATCTTCTCTCCACCCAGCCTCTAGTGTGTGTGTGTTGTGTTGTGTTGTGTTGTGTTGTGTTGTGTGTGTGTGTGTGTGTGTGAGAGAGTGAGTGTGTGTGTGTATATATATATGTGTGTGAAACACACACACACACAAACAAACACACATACACACAGGATAGGTAATTAAGAGTGGTCCTCTGGTCTGATTTATTAGTGTCTGGCTGTGGAATCAGTGGTTGGAGGGCTTTCAGACTTGATTTGTGAACCTTGAGAATACATGATGTTATCATTCATCTGTACTGCCGTAGGATCTATCTAGATAGGAAAGAAGATATGCCGCCGCTCCCAATGCAGTGTAGAGGTGGAACAAGCATACCATCTTCGGTATAACATGACTAATATGATTAGTATGATTAATATTAACTAACAAGATTCACATGACTAACATGAATAACATGCTTAACATGACTAACTTGACTAACATGACAAACATGACTAACATGACAAACATGACAAACATGACTAACTTGACTAACATGACTAACATGCTTAACAGGGTTAACATGACTAACATGACTAACATGGTTAACATGACTAACATGACAAACATGACTAACATGCTTAACATGACTAACATGACTAACATGACTAACATGACAAACATGACTAACATGACTAACATAACATGAATAACATGACTAACATGGTTAACATGACTAACATGACTGACATAAAATGACTAACATGACAAACATGACTAACATGACTAACATGACTAACATGATTAACATGACTAACATGGTTAACATGACTAACTTGACTAACTTGACTAACATGACTAACATGACTGACATAAAATGACTAACATGACTAACATGACAAACCTGACTAACATGCTTAACATGACTAACATGACTAACATGACTAACATGACTAACATACTTAACATAACATGACTAACATGACTAACAGGATTAACATGACTGACAAGATTAACATGACTAACATGATTAACATGACTAACATGGCTAACATGACTAACATGACTAACATGATTAACACAACATGACTAACATGACTAACACAACATGACTAACTTGATTAACATGACTAACATGACTAACATGACTAACATGACTAACATGATTAACATGATTAACATGACTAACACAATATGACTAACATGATTAACATGATTAACATGGTTAACATGACTAACATGATTAACATGATTAACATGACTAACATGATTAACATGGTTAACATGACTAACATGACTAACATGATTAACATGACTAACATGACTAACGTGATTAACATGGTTAACATGACTAACATGACAAACATGACTAACATGCTTAACATGACTAACATGACTAACATGACTAACATGACAAACATGACTAACATGACTAACATAACATGAATAACATGACTAACATGGTTAACATGACTAACATGACTGACATAAAATGACTAACATGACAAACATGACTAACATGACTAACATGACTAACATGATTAACATGACTAACATGGTTAACATGACTAACTTGACTAACTTGACTAACATGACTAACATGACTGACATAAAATGACTAACATGACTAACATGACAAACCTGACTAACATGCTTAACATGACTAACATGACTAACATGACTAACATGACTAACATACTTAACATAACATGACTAACATGACTAACAGGATTAACATGACTGACAAGATTAACATGACTAACATGATTAACATGACTAACATGACTAACATAACATGACTAACATGACTAACATGATTAACATGATTAACATGACTAACACAACATGACTAACTTGATTAACATGACTAACATGACTAACATGACTAACATGACTAACATGATTAACATGATTAACATGACTAACACAATATGACTAACATGATTAACATGATTAACATGGTTAACATGACTAACATGATTAACATGATTAACATGACTAACATGATTAACATGGTTAACATGACTAACATGACTAACATGATTAACATGACTAACATGACTAACGTGATTAACATGGTTAACATGACTAACATGATTAACATGATTAACATGACTAACATGACTAACATGATTAACATGATTAACATGGCTAACATGATTAACATGATTAACATGATTAACATGACTAACATGACAAACATGACTAACATGACTAACACAACATGACTAACTTGATTAACATGACTAACATGACTAACATGACTAACATGACTAACATGATTAACATGATTAACATGACTAACACAACATGACTAACATGACTAACATGATTAACATGATTAACATGACTAACACAACATGACTAACATGACTAACATGATTAACATGGCTAACATGATTAACATGACTAACATGATTAACATGATTAACATGACTAACATGATTAACATGATTAACATGATTAACATGACTAACATGATTAACATGATTAACATGACTAACATGACTAACATGACTAACATGATTAACATGACTAACATGACTAACATGATTAACATGATTAACACAACATGACTAACATGATTAACATGATTAACATGACTAACATGACTAACATGACTAACACAACATGACTAACATGACAAACATGACAAACATGACTAACATGATTAACATGACAAACATGAATAACATGATTAACATGATTAACATGACTAACATGACTAACATGACTAACACAACATGACTAACTTGACTAACATGATTACCATGATTACCATGATTAACATGACTAACATGACACACATGATTAACATGATTAACATGATTAACATTGGCTAACATGATTAACATGATTAACATGACTAACGTGATTAACATGACTAACATGATTAACATGACTAACATGACTAACATGACTAACGTGGCTAACATGACTAACATGGCTAACATTAACTAACATGACTAACATGACATGACTAACATGACTAACACAACATGACTAACTTGATTAACAAGACTAATTCTCTTTAGGACCAGGTCCCTGCTGCTGTAATTCTCTTTATGACCAGATCCCTGCTGCTGTAATTCTCTTCAGGACCAGGTCCCTGCTGCTGTAATTCTCTTTAGGACCAGGTCCCTGCTGCTGTAATTCTCTTTATGACCAGGTCCCTGCTGCTGTAATTCTCTTTAGGACCAGGTCCCTGCTGCTGTAATTCTCTTTAGGACCAGGTCCCTGCTGCTGTAATTCTCAGTATGACCAGGTCCCTGCTGCTGTAATTCTCTTTATGACCAGGTCCCTGCTGCTGTAATTCTCTTTAGGACCAGGTCCCTGCTGCTGTAATTCCCTTTAGGACCAGGTCTCTGCTGTTGTAATTCTCATTATGACCAGGTCTCTGCTGCTGTAATTCTCTTTAGGACCAGGTCCCTGCTGCTGTAATTCTCTTTATGACCAGGTCCCTGCTGCTGTAATTCTCTTTAGGACCAGGTCCCTGCTGCTGTAATTCCCTTTAGGACCAGGTCTCTGCTGCTGTAATTCTCATTATGACCAGGTCTCTGCTGCTGTAATTCCCTTTAGGACCAGGTCCCTGCTGCTGTAATTCTCTTTATGACCAGGTCCCTGCTGCTGTAATTCTCTTTAGGACCAGGTCCCTGCTGCTGTAAATCTCTTTAGGACCAGGTCCCTGCTGCTGTAATTCTCTTTAGGACCAGGTCTCTGCTGCTGTAATTCTCTTTAGGACCAGGTCCCTGCTGCTGTAATTCTTTTTAGGACCAGGTCCCTGCTGCTGTAATTCTCATTATGACCAGGTCTCTGCTGTTGTAATTCTCTTTTGGACCAGGTCTCTGCTGCTGTAATTCTCTTTAGGACCAGGTCTCTGCTGCTGTAATTCTCTTTAGGACCAGGTCCCTGCTGCTGTAATTCTCTTTAGGACCAGGTCTCTGCTGCTGTAATTCTCTTTAGGACCAGGTCCCTGCTGCTGTAATTCCCTTTAGGACCATGTCCCTGCTGCTGTAATTCCCTTAAGGACCAGGTCCCTGCTGCTGTAATTCCCTTTAGGACCAGGTCTCTGCTGCTGTAATTCCCTTTAGGACCAGGTCTCTGCTGCTGTAATTGTCTTTAGGACCAGGTCTCTGCTGCTGTAATTCCCTTTAGGACCAGGTCTCTGCTGCTGTAATTCTCTTTTGGACCAGGTCCCTGCTGCTGTAATTCTCTTTAGGACCAGGTCTCTGCTGCTGTAATTGTCTTTAGGACCAGGTCCCTGCTGCTGTAATTCCCTTTAGGACCAGGTCTCTGCTGCTGTAATTCCCTTTAGGACCAGGTCTCTGCTGCTGTAATTCTCTTTAGGACCAGGTCCCTGCTGCTGTAATTCCCTTTAGGACCATGTCCCTGCTGCTGTAATTCCCTTAAGGACCAGGTCCCTGCTGCTGTAATTCCCTTTAGGACCAGGTCTCTGCTGCTGTAATTCCCTTTAGGACCAGGTCTCTGCTGCTGTAATTCTCTTTAGGACCAGGTCTCTGCTGCTGTAATTCCCTTTAGGACCAGGTCTCTGCTGCTGTAATTCCCTTAAGGACCAGGTCCCTGCTGCTGTAATTCCCTTTAGGACCAGGTCTCTGCTGCTGTAATTCCCTTTAGGACCAGGTCTCTGCTGCTGTAATTCTCTTTAGGACCAGGTCTCTGCTGCTGTAATTCCCTTTAGGACCAGGTCTCTGCTGCTGTAATTCCCTTTAGGACCAGGTCCCTGCTGCTGTAATTCTCTTTAGGACCAGGTCCCTGCTGCTGTAATTGTCTTTAGGACCAGGTCCCTGCTGCTGTAATTCCCTTTAGGACCAGGTCTCTGCTGCTGTAATTCCCTTTAGGACCAGGTCCCTGCTGCTGTAATTCTCTTTAGGACCAGGTCCCTGCTGCTGTAATTCTCTTTAGGACCAGGTCCCTGCTGCTGTAATTCTCTTCAGGACCAGGTCCCTGCTGCTGTAATTCTCTTTAGGACCAGGTCCCTGCTGCTGTAATTCTCTTTAGGACCAGGTCCCTGCTGCTGTAATTCTCTTTAGGACCAGGTCCCTGCTGCTGTAATTCTCTTTAGGACCAGGTCCCTGCTGCTGTAATTCTCTTTAGGACCAGGTCCCTGCTGCTGTAATTCTCTTTAGGACCAGGTCCCTGCTGCTGTAATTCTCTTTAGGACCAGGTCCCTGCTGCTGTAATTCTCTTTAGGACCAGGTCCCTGCTGCTGTAATTCTCTTTAGGACCAGGTCCCTGCTGCTGTAATTCTCTTTAGGACCAGGTCTCTGCTGCTGTAATTCTCTTTAGGACCAGGTCCCTGCTGCTGTAATTCTCTTTAGGACCAGGTCTCTGCTGCTGTAATTCTCTTTAGGACCAGGTCCCTGCTGCTGTAATTCTCTTTAGGACCAGGTCCCTGCTGCTGTAATTCTCTTTAGGACCAGGTCCCTGCTGCTGTAATTCTCTTTAGGACCAGGTCCCTGCTGCTGTAATTCTCTTTAGGACCAGGTCCCTGCTGCTGTAATTCTCTTTAGGACCAGGTCCCTGCTGCTGTAATTCTCTTTAGGACCAGGTCTCTGCTGCTGTAATTCTCTTTAGGACCAGGTCTCTGCTGCTGTAATTCTCTTTAGGACCAGGTCCCTGCTGCTGTAATTCTCTTTAGGACCAGGTCCCTGCTGCTGTAATTCTCTTTAGGACCAGGTCTCTGCTGCTGTAATTCTCTTCAGGACCAGGTCCCTGCTGCTGTAATTCTCTTTAGGACCAGGTCTCTGCTGCTGTAATTCTCTTTAGGACCAGGTCCCTGCTGCTGTAATTCTCTTTAGGACCAGGTCCCTGCTGCTGTAATTCTCTTTAGGACCAGGTCCCTGCTGCTGTAATTCTCTTTAGGACCAGGTCCCTGCTGCTGTAATTCTCTTTAGGACCAGGTCTCTGCTGCTGTAATTCTCTTTAGGACCAGGTCTCTGCTGCTGTAATTCTCTTTAGGACCAGGTCCCTGCTGCTGTAATTCTCTTTAGGACCAGGTCCCTGCTGCTGTAATTCTCTTTAGGACCAGGTCTCTGCTGCTGTAATTCTCTTCAGGACCAGGTCCCTGCTGTAATTCTCTTCAGGACCAGGTCCCTGCTGTAATTCTCTTTAGGACCAGGTCCCTGCTGTAATTCTCTTTAGGACCAGGTCCCTGCTGTAATTCTCTTTAGGACCAGGTCCCTGCTGTAATTCTCTTTAGGACCAGGTCCCTGCTGCTGTAATTCTCTTTAGGACCAGGTCCCTGCTGCTGTAATTCTCTTTAGGACCAGGTCCCTGCTGCTGTAATTCTCTTTAGGACCAGGTCCCTGCTGCTGTAATTCCCTTTAGGACCAGGTCCCTGCTGCTGTAATTCTCTTCAGGACCAGGTCCCTGCTGCTGTAATTCTCTTTAGGACCAGGTCCCTGCTGCTGTAATTCTCTTTAGGACCAGGTCTCTGCTGCTGTAATTCCCTTTAGGACCAGGTCCCTGCTGCTGTAATTCTCTTTAGGACCAGGTCCCTGCTGCTGTAATTCTCTTCAGGACCAGGTCCCTGCTGTAATTCTCTTCAGGACCAGGTCCCTGCTGCTGTAATTCTCTTCAGGACCAGGTCCCTGCTGCTGTAATTCTCTTCAGGACCAGGTCCCTGCTGCTGTAATTCTCTTCAGGACCAGGTCCCTGCTGCTGTAATTCTCTTTAGGACCAGGTCCCTGCTGCTGTAATTCTCTTTAGGACCAGGTCTCTGCTGCTGTAATTCCCTTTAGGACCAGGTCTCTGCTGCTGTAATTCCCTTTAGGACCAGGTCCCTGCTGCTGTAATTCTCTTTAGGACCAGGTCCCTGCTGCTGTAATTCTCTTTAGGACCAGGTCCCTGCTGCTGTAATTCTCTTTAGGACCAGGTCCCTGCTGCTGTAATTCTCTTTAGGACCAGGTCCCTGCTGCTGTAATTCTCTTTAGGACCAGGTCTCCTGCTGCTGTAATTCTCTTTAGGACCAGGTCTCTGCTGCTGTAATCTCTTTAGGACCAGGTCCCTGCTGCTGTAATTCTCTTTAGGACCAGGTCCCTGCTGCTGTAATCTCTTTAGGACCAGGTCCCTGCTGCTGTAATTCTCCTTTAGGACCAGGTCCACTGCTGCTGTAATTCTCTTAGGACCAGGTCCCTGCTGCTGTAATTCTCTTTAGGACCAGGTCCCTGCTGCTGTAATTCTCTTTAGGACCAGGTCTCTGCTGCTGTAATTCTCTTTAGGACCAGGTCCTGCTGCTGTAATTCTCTTTAGGACCAGGTCCCTGCTGCTGTAATTCTCTTTAGGACCAGGTCCTGCTGCTGTAATTCTCTTTAGGACCAGGTCCCTGCTGCTGTAATTCTCTTTAGGACCTGGTCCTGCTGCCTGTAATTCTCTTTAGGACCAGGTCCCTGCTGCTGTAATTCTCTTTAGGACCAGGTCCTGCTGCTGTAATTCTCTTAGGACCAGGTCCCCTGCTGCTGTAATTCTCTTTAGGACCAGGTCTCTGCTGCTGTAATTCTCTTTAGGACCAGGTACTCTGTGCTGTAATTCTCTTTAGCTGTAATTCTCTTAGGACCAGGTCCCTGCTGCTGTAATTCTCTTTAGGGACCAGGTCCTGCTGCTGTAATTCTCTTAGGACCAGGTCCTGCTGCTGTAATTCTCTTTAGGACCAGGTCCCTGCTGCTGTAATTCTCTTTAGGACCAGGTCTCTGCTGCTGTAATTCTCTTTAGGACCAGGTCTCTGCTGCTGTAATTCTCTTTAGGACCAGGTCCCTGCTGCTTGTAATTCTCTTTAGGACCAGGTCCCTGCTGCTGTAATTCTCTTCAGGACCAGGTCCCTGCTGCTGTAATTCTCTTCAGGACCAGGTCCCTGCTGCTGTAATTCTCTTTAGGACCAGGTCCCTGCTGCTGTAATTCCTCTTTAGGACCAGGTCCCTGCTGCTGTAATTCTCTTTAGGACCAGGTCCCTGCTGCTGTAATTCTCTTAGGACCAGGTCCCTGCTGCTGTATTCTCTTTAGGACCAGGTCCTCTGCTGCTGTAAATTCTCTTTAGGACCAGGTCCCTGCTGCTGTAATTCTCTTTAGGACCAGGGTCTCCTGCTGCTGTAATTCTCTTTAGGACCAGGGTCCCTGCTGCTGTAATTCTCTTTAGGACCAGGTCTCTGCTGCTGTAATTCTCTTTAGGACCAGGTCTCTGCTGCTGTAATTCTCTTTAGGACCAGGTCCCTGCTGCTGTAATTCTCTTTAGGACCAGGTCCCTGCTGCTGTAATTCTCTTTAGGACCAGGTCTCTGCTGCTGTAATTCCCTTTAGGACCAGGTCTCTGCTGCTGTAATTCCCTTTAGGACCAGGTCCCTGCTGCTGTAATTCTCTTTAGGACCAGGTCCCTGCTGCTGTAATTCTCTTTAGGACCAGGTCCCTGCTGCTGTAATTCTCTTTAGGACCAGGTCCCTGCTGTAATTCTCTTTAGGACCAGGTCCCTGCTGCTGTAATTCTCTTTAGGACCAGGTCTCTGCTGCTGTAATTCTCTTTAGGACCAGGTCTCTGCTGCTGTAATTCTCTTTAGGACCAGGTCCCTGCTGCTGTAATTCTCTTTAGGACCAGGTCCCTGCTGCTGTAATTCTCTTTAGGACCAGGTCCCTGCTGTAACTCCCTTTAGGACCAGGTCCCTGCTGTAACTCCCTTTAGGACCAGGTCCCTGCTGTAACTCCCTTTAGGACCAGGTCCCTGCTGTAACTCCCTTTAGGACCAGGTCCCTGCTGTAACTCCCTTTAGGACCAGGTCCCTGCTGTAACTCCCTTTAGGACCAGGTCCCTGCTGTAACTCCCTGTATGAAATACAGCTGTAACTCCCTGTATGAAAACTCTGTAACATCCCGTCTGATACATGAACTCCCTGTATGAAATACAGCTGTAACTCCCTGTATGAAATACAGCTGTAACTCCCTGTATGAAATACAGCTGTAACTCCCTGTATGAAATACAGCTGTAACTCCCTGTATGAAATACAGCTGTAACTCCCTGTATGAAATACAGCTGTAACTCCCTGTATGAAATACAGCTGTAACTCCCTGTATGAAATACAGCTGTAACTCCCTGTATGAAATACAGCTGTAACTCCCTTTATGAAATACAGCTGTAACTCCCTGTATGAAATACAGCTGTAACTCCCTGTATGAAATACAGCTGTAACTCCCTGTATGAAATACAGCTGTAACGCAGTGAATGTTGTTGCAGAGTATTTTCAGCATGATTTGCATGATCACCTTTTTGCATCACAGAGCAGAGGAGTGATAAAGGTTGTGGTCATAAAAAGGGAGACATTAACCAGTCAAACTGTTTGAGAGGAATTGAGGTGTGATAATGGGGGTGGCAGTATGTGTGTGGAGTGAGCCAGAAACCCGGAGATTTAGTGGCATTGTCCTAGATACCCTCACCTTTCCTTCGTGTCCTTGAGCAAGACATTTAACCCCCTACAGTACCATTACATTCTACAATAGCTCCAGGGGCACTGTACTGCCCCATTGCTTCCATCCCCACGTGTGAGTGACTGTCTCAGGGGGCTTAGGTTGTGAGAATAAAGGCAAATTCCGTTTCTCTGTCAGTTAATGGACAATAAAGTACATATTTATCTTATACAGGATGAGAAATAAAAGAAACCAAATGCTGATTGGTTGGAACAACTTCTCTAGGCACTTGTGTAGTTCTGTGAAAACTGGATAAATAAAAGCAATATGACAGAAATTCTACCTACAATAGACTATCAGAAATACAGGAGGAGGCCATATTGCCTAGGGCCTACCAGTCAGATATATATGAGGAGGCACTGCCATATTGCCTAGGGCCTACCAGTCAGATATATATGAGGAGGCACTGCCATATTGCCTAGGGCCTACCAGTCAGATATATATGAGGAGGCACTGCCATATTGCCTAGGGCCTACCAGTCAGATATATATGAGGAGGCACTGCCATATTGCCTAGGGCCTACCAGTCAGATATATATGAGGAGGCACTGCCATATTGCCTAGGGCCTACCAGTCAGATATATATGAGGAGGCACTGCCATATTGCCTAGGGCCTACCAGCCACATCTTCAGGTCTAGTGCCTGTAGAGAAGGGATCGTCAAATTGGTGGATTGCAGACACATTTATTTGGCCCCCCAAAGAAACATTTATTTTGTTTTTGTACATCAGACTATAAAATCACTATGAATTCAGCTCAAAATTATTTTCATTCAGGGAAATCTATTCCCAAGTATTTTCCACTCATAAATAGAGAGATGTGATCATATACAAATGTAATCAAGTTTCGAAATGATTATGCTTTTGTCAGATACTATGTCTGTTTGGGATTCTTATATCAATTTGTAGAGTAGAAATGATTTATAATTTATTTATAATTGTTCACGGCCCCTTAACCATCGTCCCATGGCTGAATCTATTTGATGATCCCTGCTGTAGCGGGTAAACCGTCTCGGTCTAGGGCTCGTTTCTGGACAGGGCCTAAGGATGTTTTTAAATGTCAATTCTTTCAGCTCTTAGTACCTACCATACAGGGGTGTGGTCCCGGTCTAAGGGTCGTTTATGGACAGGGCCTAAGGATGTCCTCCAATGTCAAAGTGTTGCTTCCATCCTCCATCCACCATCATCAATCTTTCCTTCCAGCGTTTCCATGGGGAACCTTGTAGGAGTAAATGGTCCATCTGTGCAGGTATACGGGGCAAGCCAACCATCTGACAACCTGTGTGTGTGTCTGTGTGTCTGTGTGTGTGTCTGTGTGTCTGTGTGTGTGTCTGTGTGTCTGTGTGTGTGTCTGTGTGTGAAGATAACAGTTCTTTAAAAGCAGGATTAGGCTCCACAGTTAAATCAATGGGAGGGTTAGTGGGGACAGCTTAGCAACAAAAGGAGGTCAAGGGTCACATTGAGCTCCTGAAGCCTGTAGAGAGAGGTACTACCTGGCTGTAGAGAGAGGTACTACCTGGCTGTAGAGAGAGGTACTACCTGGCTGTAGAGAGAGGTGCTACCTGGCTGTAGAGAGAGGTACTACCTGGCTGTAGAGAGAGGTACTTCCTGGCTGTAGAGAGAGGTACTACCTGGCTGTAGAGAGAGGTACTACCTGGCTGTAGAGAGAGGTACTACCTGGCTGTAGAGAGAGGTACTACCTGGCTGTAGAGAGAGGTACTACCTGGCTGTAGATAGAGGTACTTCCTGGCTGTAGAGAGAGGTACTACCTGGCTGTAGATAGAGGTACTACCTGGCTGTAGAGAGAGGTACTACCTGGCTGTAGAGAGGTACTACCTGGCTGTAGAGAGAGGTACTACCTGGCTGTAGATAGAGGTACTACCTGGCTGTAGAGAGAGGTACTACCTGGCTGTAGAGAGAGGTACTACCTGGCTGTAGAGAGAGGTACTACCTGGCTGTAGAGAGAGGTACTACCTGGCTGTAGAGAGAGGTACTACCTGGCTGTAGAGAGGTACTACCTGGCTGTAGAGAGAGGTACTACCTGGCTGTAGAGAGAGGTACTACCTGGCTGTAGATAGAGGTACTACCTGGCTGTAGAGAGAGGTACTACCTGGCTGTAGAGAGAGGTACTACCTGGCTGTAGAGAGAGGTACTACCTGGCTGTAGAGAGAGGTACTACCTGGCTGTAGAGAGAGGTACTACCTGGCTGTAGAGAGAGGTACTACCTGGCTGTAGAGAGAGGTACTACCTGGCTGTAGAGAGAGGTACTACCTGGCTGTAGAGAGAGGTACTTCCTGGCTGTAGAGAGAGGTACTACCTGGCTGTAGAGAGAGGTACTACCTGGCTGTAGAGAGAGGTACTACCTGGCTGTAGAGAGGTACTACCTGGCTGTAGAGAGAGGTACTACCTGGCTGTAGAGAGAGGTACTACCTGGCTGTAGAGAGAGGTACTACCTGGCTGTAGAGAGAGGTACTACCTGGCTGTAGAGAGAGGTACTACCTGGCTGTAGAGAGAGGTACTACCTGGCTGTAGAGAGAGGTACTACCTGGCTGTAGAGAGAGGTACTTCCTGGCTGTAGAGAGAGGTACTACCTGGCTGTAGAGAGAGGTACTACCTGGCTGTAGAGAGAGGTACTACCTGGCTGTAGAGAGAGGTACTACCTGGCTGTAGAGAGAGGTACTTCCTGGCTGTAGAGAGAGGTACTACCTGGCTGTAGATAGAGGTGCTACCTGGCTGTAGAGAGAGCAGGGTCTGTCTATTCATCTCTCTGCCAGGTCCTTAGCCTGTGGAATTGGCACACCAGAGCCTTTTCTCTCTCTGTATCTATCCCTCCCCCTCCCTTTCTCTCTCTGCATCTATCCCTCCCTCTCCTTTTCTCTCTCTGTATCTATCCCTCCCTCTCCTTTTCTCTCTCTGTATCTATCCCTCCCCCTCCTTTTCTCTCTCTGTATCTATCCCTCCCTCTCCTTTTCTCTCTCTGCATCTATCCCTCCCTCTCCTTTTCTCTCTCTGTATCTATCCTTCCCCCTCCTTTTCTCTCTCTGTATCTATCCTTCCCCCTCCTTTTCTCTCTCTGTATCTATCCCTCCCTCTCCTTTTCTCTCTCTGTATCTATCCCTCCCCCTCCTTTTCTCTCTCTGTATCTATCCTTCCCCCTCCTTTTCTCTCTCTGTATCTATCTCTCCCCCTCCTTTTCTCTCTCTGTATCTATCCCTCCCTCTCCTTTTCTCTCTCTGTATCTATCCCTCCCCCTCCTTTTCTCTCTCTGTATCTATCCCTCCCCCTCCTTTTCTCTCTCTGGATCTATCCCTCCCCCTCCTTTTCTCTCGCTGTCTCTATCCCTCCCCCTCCTTTTCTCTCTCTGTATCTATCCCTCCCCCTCCTTTTCTCTCTCTGTATCTATCCCTCCCCCTCCTTTTCTCTCTCTGTATCTATCCCTCCCCCTCCTTTTCTCTCTCTGTATCTATCCCTCCCCCTCCTTTTCTCTCTCTGTATCTATCCCTCCCCCTCCTTTTCTCTCTCTGTATCTATCCCTCCCCCTCCTTTTCTCTCTCTGTATCTTTCCTTCCCCCTCCTTTTCTCTCTCTGTATCTATCCCTCCCTCTCCTTTTCTCTCTCTGTATCTATCCCTCCCCCTCCTTTTCTCTCTCTGTATCTATCCCTCCCCCTCCCTTTCTCTCTCTGTATCTATCCTTCCCCCTCCTTTTCTCTCTCTGTATCTATCCCTCCCTCTCCTTTTCTCTCTCTGTATCTATCCTTCCCCCTCCTTTTCTCTCTCTGTATCTATCCCTCCCCCTCCTTTTCTCTCTCTGTATCTATCCCTCCCCCTCCTTTTCTCTCTCTGTATCTATCCTTCCCCCTCCTTTTCTCTCTCTGTATCTATCCCTCCCCCTCCTTTTCTCTCTCTGTATCTATCCCTCCCCCTCCTTTTCTCTCTCTGTATCTATCCCTCCCCCTCCTTTTCTCTCTCTGTATCTATCCCTCCCCCTCCTTTTCTCTCTCTGTATCTATCCCTCCCCCTCCTTTTCTCTCTCTGTATCTATCCCTCCCCCTCCTTTTCTCTCTCTGTATCTATCCCTCCCCCTCCTTTTCTCTCTCTGTATCTATCCCTCCCCCTCCTTTTCTCTCTCTGTATCTATCCCTCCCCCTCCTTTTCTCTCTCTGTATCTATCCCTCCCCCTCCTTTTCTCTCTCTGTATCTATCCCTCCCCCTCCTTTTCTCTCTCTGTATCTATCCCTCCCCCTCCTTTTCTCTCTCTGTATCTATCCCTCCCTCTCCTTTTCTCTCTCTGTATCTATCCCTCCCTCTCCTTTTCTCTCTCTGTATCTATCCCTCCCTCTCCTTTTCTCTCTCTGTATCTATCCCTCCCCCTCCTTTTCTCTCTCTGTATCTATCCCTCCCCCTCCTTTTCTCTCGCTGTCTCTTTCTCTCTTTGTCTCTTTCTTTCTCTGTCTCTTTCTCTCTTTGTCTCTCTGTCTCTTTCTCTCTTTCTCTCTTTGTCCCTCTGTCTCTTTCTCTCTTTCTCTCTTTCTCTCTCTGTCTCTTTCTCTCTTTGTCTCTTTGTACCTCTGTCTCTCTGTCTCTTTCTTTCTTTGTCTCTTTCTCTCTTTGTCTCTGTCACTTTCTCTCTTTGTCTCTTTCTCTCTTTGTCTCTTTCTCTCTGTCTCTTTCTCTCTTTGTCTCTTTCTCTCTTTGTCTCTTTCTCTCTTTGTCTTTCTCTCTTTGTCTCTTTCTCTCTCTGTCTCTTTCTCACTTTGTCTCTTTCTCACTTTGTCTCTTTCTCACTTTGTCTCTTTGTCTCTTTCTCTCTTTGTCTCTTTCTCTCTGTCTCTTTCTCTCTTTGTCTCTTTCTCTCTTTGTCTCTTTCTCTCTCTGTCTCTTTCTCACTTTCTCTCTTTGTCTCTTTCTCTCTTTGTCTCTTTGTCTCTCTGTCTCTTTGTCTCTTTCTCTCTTTGTCTCTTTCTCTCTTTGTCTCTGTCTCTTTCTCTCTTTGTCTCTTTCTCTCTCTGTCTCTTTCTCACTTTGTCTCTTTCTCTCTTTGTCTCTGTCTCTTTCTCTCTTTGTCTCTTTCTCTCTTTGTCTCTTTCTCTCTTTGTCTCTTTCTCTCTTTGTCTCTTTCTCTCTTTCTCTCTTTGTCTCTGTCTCTTTGTCTCTGTCTCTTTCTCACTGTCTCTTTCTCTCTTTGTCTCTTTCTCTCTCTGTCTCTTTGTCTCTCTGTCTCTTTGTCTCTCTGTCTCTTTCTCTCTCTGTCTCTTTGTCTCTCTGTTTCTTTCTCGCTTTGTCTCTTTCTCTCTTTGTCTCTCTGTCTCTTTCTTTCTTTGTCTCTTTGTCTCTTTCTCTCTTTGTCTCTGTCACTTTCTCTCTTTGTCTCTTTGTCTCTGTCACTTTCTCTCTTTGTCTTTTTCTCTCTCTGTCTCTTTCTCTCTTTGTCTCTCTGTCTCTTTGTCTCTTTGTACCTCTGTCTCTTTGTCCTTCTGTCTCTTTCTCTCTTTGTCTCTTTCTCTCTTTGTCTTTCTGTCTCAGTCTCTTTCGCTCTCCCCCCCTCTTTCTCCCTGACTAGTGTAAGAGACCAATCAGCATGCATGTCTTGGCAGAACCAGATCCCACAGCCAAACCTAACCCAGTGCCCAATGCCATGCAAGTCTGCCAGTCTCTGGCTTCACACTGTTATCACAATGAAATATTAAACAGTGTTCTGCTCGCCATGCCAGGCACCAGAAACATAACTGATAAACAGCTGTATAACAGGGTCAAATGTCTCTAGCCACCTGAAGACTAATTACAGAGACTGGACTAGTAGTGAAGGCCCAGAGACTGATGACTAACTACATAGAGACTGGATTAGTAGTGAAGATCTAGAGTCTTATTCATCTCTCTGGCAGGTCTGTGGGAGTTGGCTTGGTACTCCAGAGTCCCCCCCCCCCATCTCTCTCTCTCTCTCAACTCAATTCAATTTAATGGGCTTTATTGGCATGTGAAACATATGTTAACATTGCCAAAGCAAGTGAAGTAGCTGGGGATTTTAACAAGGCTAATCTGAAAACAAGACTCCCTAAATTCTATCAGCATATCGATTGCGCAACCAGGGCTGGTAAAACCCTGGATCATTGTTATACTAACTTCAGCGACGCATATAAGGCCCTCCCCCGCCCTCCTTTCGGAAAAGCTGACCACGACTCCATTTTGTTGCTTCCAGCCTACAGACAGAAACTAAAACAAGAAGCTCCCACGCTCAGGTCTGTTCAACGCAGGTCCGACCAATCTGATTCCACGCTTCAAGACTGCTTCGATCACGCGGATTGGGATATGTTCCGCATTGCGTCCAACAACAACATTGACGAATACGCTGATTCGGTGAGCGAGTTCATTAGAAAGTGCATCGGAGATGTCGTACCCACAACAACTATTAAAACATTCCCAAACCAGAAACCGTGGATTGATGGCAGCATTCGCGCAAAACTGAAAGTGCGAACCACTGCTTTTAACCAGGGCAAGGTGACCGGAAACATGACCGAATACAGACAGTGTAGCTATTCCCTCCGCAAGGCAATCAAACAAGCTAAGCGTCAGTATAGAGACAAAGTAGAGTTGCAATTCAACGGCTCAGACACAAGAGGTATGTGGCAGGGTCTACAGTCAATCACGGATTACAAAAAGAAAACCAGCCCCGTCGCGGACCAGGATGTCTTGCTCCCAGACAGACTAAATAACTTTTTTGCTCGCTTTGAGGACAATACAGTGCCACTGACACGGCCCGCTACCAAAACCTGCGGACTCTCCTTCACTGCAGCCGACGTGAGTAAAACATTTAAACGTGTTGACCCTCGCAAGGCTGCAGCCCCAGACGGCATCCCCAGCTGCGTCCTCAGAGCATGCGCAGACCAGCTGGCTGGTGTGTTTACGGACATATTCAATCAATCCTTATCCCAGTCTGCTGTTCCCACATGCTTCAAGAGGGCCACCATTGTTCCTGTTCCCAAGAAAGCTAAGGTAACTGAGCTAAACGACTACCGCCCCGTAGCACTCACTTCCGTAATTATGAAGTGCTTTGAGAGACTAGTCAAGGACCATATCACCTCCACCCTACCTGACACCCTAGACCCACTCCAATTTGCTTACCGCCCCAATAGGTCCACAGACGACGCAATCGCAACCACACTGCACACTGCCCTAACCCATCTGGACAAGAGGAATACCTATGTAAGAATGCTGTTCATCGACTACAGCTCAGCATTTAACACCATAGTACCCTCCAAACTCGTCATCAAGCCCGAGACCCTGGGTCTCGACCCCGCCCTGTGCAACTGGGTACTGGACTTCCTAACGGGCCGCCCCCAGGTGGTGAGGGTAGGTAACAACATCTCCACCCCGCTGATCCTCAACACTGGGGCCCCACAAGTGTGTGTTCTGAGCCCTCTCCTGTAATCCCTGTTCACCCACGACTGCGTGGCCAACTCAATCATCAAGTTTGCGGACGACACTACAGTGGTAGGCTTGATTACCAACAACGACGAGACGGCCTACAGGGATGAGGTGAGGGCCCTCGGAGTGTGGTGTCAGGAAAATAACCTCACACTCAACGTCAACAAAACAAAGGAGATGATCGTGGACTTCAGGAAACAGCAGAGGGAGCACCCCCCTATCCACATCGACGGGACAGGAGTGGAGAGGGTAGTAAGTTTTAAGTTCCTCTGCGTACACATCACGGACAAACTGAATTGGTCCACCCACACAGACTGCGTTGTGAAGAAGGCGCAGCAGCGCCTCTTCAACCTCAGGAGGCTGAAGAAATTCGGCTTGTCACCAAAAGCACTCACAAACTTCTACAGATGCACAATCGAGAGCATCCTGTCGGGCTGTGTCACTGCCTGGTACGGCAACTGCTCCGCCCACAACCGTAAGGCTCTCCAGAGGGTAGTGAGGTCTGCACAACGCATCACTGGGGGCAAACTACCTGCCCCCCCAGGACACCTACACCACCCGATGTCACAGGAAGGCCATAAAGATCATCAAGGACAACAACCACCCGAGCCACTGCCTGTTCACCCCGCTATCATCCAGAAGGCGAGGTCAGTACAGGTGCATCAAAGCAGGGACCGAGAGACTGAAAAACAGCTTCTATCTCAAGGCCATCAGACTGTTAACTTCTCTAGGGTATGTGGGACGGTAGCGTCCCACCTCGTCAATAGCCAGTGAAACTGCAGGGGGGTGCCAAATTCAAAACAACAGAAATCCCATAATTGTAATTCCTCAAACATACAAGTATTTTACACCATTTTAAAGATACACTTGTTGTAAATCCAGCCAAAGTGTCCGATTTCAAAAAGGTTTTACGACGAAAGCACACCAAACAATTATGTTAGGTCAGAGCCAAGTCACAGAAAAAGACAGCCATTTTTCCAGCCAAAGAGCGCAGTAACAAAAAGCAGAAATAGAGATAAAATGAATCACTAACCTTTGATGATCTTAATCAGATGACACTCATAGGAATTCATGTTACACAATACATGTATGTTTTGTTCGGTAAAGTTCATATTTATATCCAAAAATCTGAGTTTAGGCGGGACGCTACTGAAAATTACTATAAAATCAAACTTTCATTAAATCACACATGAAAGATACCAAATTAAAGCTACACTGGTTGTGAATCCAGCCAACATGTCAGAATTCAAATAGGATTTTCGGCGAAAGCATACGATGCTATTATCTGAGGATAGCACCATTGTAAACAAAGAGAGATAAGCATATTTCAACCCTGCAGGCGCGACACAAAACGCAGAAATAAAAATATAATTCATGCCTTACCTTTGACGAGCTTCTGTTGTTGGCACACCAATATGTCCCATAAACATCACAAATGGTCCTTTTGTTCGATTAATTCCGTCGATATATATCCAAAATGTCCATTTATTTGGCGCGTTTGATCCATAAAAACACCGCTTCCAAATTGCTCAAACGTGACTACAAAATATCTCAAAGGTTACCTGTAAAACTTTGCCAAAAAATGTCAAACTACTTTTGTAATACAACTTTAGGTATTTTTTAACGTTAATAATTGATCAAATTGAAGACGGGATGATCTGTGTTCAATACAGGATTAAAACCAACTTAAGCCAGCTTTCTGCTCCCGCGCTTCGATCAAACAGGACACCTAGAGTGACTCGACTTCAAGATGGCCGTACTTCTTCATTACACAAAGGAATAACCTCAACCAATTTCTAAAGACTGTTGACATCCAGTGGAAGCGGTAGGAACTGCAAGCAGGTTGCTTAGAAATCTGGTTTCCCAATGAAATCCCATTGAAAAGAAAGTGACCTCAAAAAAAAAAAATCTGAATGGTTTGTCCTTGCGGTTTCGCCTGCTAAATAAGTTCTGTTATACTAACAGACATGATTCAAACAGTTTTAGAAACTACTTCAGAGTGTTTTCTATCCAAATCTACTAACAATATGCATATCTTATCTTCTGGGGATGAGTAGCTGGCAGTTGAATTTGGGTATGCTTTTCATCCAAACGTGAAAATGCTGCCCCCTACCCTAGAGAAGTTAAACAGCCACCACTAACATCGAGTGGCTGCTGCCAACATACTGACTCAACTCCAGCTCACTTTAATAATGGAAATTGATGGAAATTGATGAAAAATGTATCACTAGCCACTTTAAACAATGTCACTTAATATAATGTATATGTATATACTGTACTCTATATCATCTACTGCATCTTGCCATCTTTATGTAATACATGTATCACTAGCCACTTTAAACTATGCACTTTTATGTTTACTTACCCTACATTACTCATCTCATATGTATATACTGTACTCGATACCATCTACTGCATCTTGCCTATGCCGTTCTGTACCATCACTCATTCATATATCCTTATGTACATATTCTTTATCCCTTTACACTTGTGTGTATAAGGTAGTAGTTGTGGAATTGTTAGGTTAGATTACTCGTTGGTTATTACTGCATTGTCGGAACTAGAAGCACAAGCATTTCGCTACACTCGTATTAACATCTGCTAACCATGTGTATGTGACAAATACATTTGATTTGATTTAGATAAACAAAAGTGAAATAAACTATAAAAATGAACAGTAAACATTACACTCACAGAAGTTCTAAAAGAATAAAGACATTTCAAATGTCATAATATCTATATATACGGTGTTGTAATGATATGCAAATAGTTAAAGTACAAAAGGGAAATAAATATTCATAAATATAGGTTGTATTTACAATGTTTTTTGTTCTACACTGGTTGCCCATTTCTTGTGGCAACAAGTCACAAATATTGCTGCTGTGATGGCACACTGTGGTATTTCACCCAGTAGATATGGGAGTTTATCAAAATTGAATTTGTTTTCGAATTCTTTATGGGTCTGTGTAATCTGAGGGAAATATGTGTCTCTAATATGGTCATACATTTGGCAGGAGGTTAGGAAGTGCAGCTCAGTTTCCACATTAGACGGCTGTAACTATAAGAGGCCTCTCTGCACTTCACATTAGACAGCTGTAACTACAAGAGGCCTCCCTGCTCTTCACAATAGATGGCTGTAACTATAAGAGGCCTCCCTGCTCTTCACAATAGATGGCTGTAACTATAAGAGGCCTCTCTGCACTTCACATTAAATGGCTGTAACTATAAGTGGCCTCGCTGCACTTCACATTAGATGGCTGTAAATATAAGAGGCCTCTCTGCACTTCACTTTAGACAGCTGTAACTATAAGAGGCCTCTCTGCACTTCACATTAGACAGCTGTAACTATAAGAGGCCTCTCTGCACATCACATTAGATGGCTGTAACTATAAGAAGCCTCTCTGCACTTCACAATAGATGGCTGTAACTATAAGAGGCCTCTTCACTTCACATTAGACAGCTGTAACTACAAGAGGCCTCCCTGCTCTTCACAATAGATGGCTGTAACTACAAGAGGCCTCTTCACTTCACATTAGACAGCTGTAACTACAAGAGGCCTCCCTGCTCTTCACAATAGATGGCTGTAACTACAAGAGGCCTCTTCACTTCACATTAGACAGCTGTAACTACAAGAGGCCTCCCTGCTCTTCACAATAGATGGCTGTAACTACAAGAGGCCTCTTCACTTCACATTAGACAGCTGTAACTACAAGAGGCCTCCCTGCTCTTCACAATAGATGGCTATAAATGTAAGAGGCCTCTCTGCACTTCACATTAGACAGCTGTAACTACAAGAGGCCTCTTTACTTCACAATAGACAATCGCGATACCATCCCATCACTGTCGTCTCAATGAAATATATAAAACATTGTTCTTCCAGGCATCAGTAACAGAAGGATAAACATCTATACTCCACCTGAAGCACCTGAGGCCCTACTAGAGAGAGACTGGATAAGCAGTGAGAGCCTCTTATTAATCTCTCTCCTAGCCAGGTCCCTGGAGTTGGCATTTTACAGAGCAGAGCCTCTCTCTCACTCCTCTCTATGTCTCCCTCCCTCTTTCACCCCCCCTCTCTCGCTCTGTTTCTCTCTCCCCCTCTCTCTTGCTCTGTTTCTCTCTCCCCCTCTCTCTCGCTCTGTTTCTCTCTCCCCCTCTCTCTCGCTCTGTTTCTCTCTCCCCCTCTCTCTCGCTCTGTTTCTCTCTCCCCCTCTCTCTCGCTCTGTTTCTCTCTCCCCCTCTCTCTCGCTCTGTTTCTCTCTCCCCCTCTCTCTCTCTCGCTCTGTTTATCTCTCCCCCTCTCTCTCTCTCCTGTTTCTCTCTCCCCCTCTCTCTCGCTCTGTTTCTCTCTCCCCCTCTCTCTCGCTCTGTTTCTCTCTCGCTCTGTTTCTCTCTCCCCCCTCTCTCGCTGTTTCTCTCTCCCCCTCTCTCTCGCTCTGTTTCTCTCTCGCTCTGTTTCTCTCTCCCCCTCTCTCTCGCTCTGTTTCTCTCTCCCCCTCTCTCTCGCTCTGTTTCTCTCTCCCCCTCTCTCTCGCTCTGTTTCTCTCTCCCCCTCTCTCACTCTGTTTCTCTCTTTCTGTGTCTCCCTCTCTTGGCATGCATGTTTTGGCAGACCCAGCTCCCAAAGCCAAACCTATCCCAGTGCCCAATGCCATTCTGCCAATCTCTGGCTTCACACTGTCATCCCAATGAAATATTAAACAGTGTTCTGCTCGCCATGCCAGGCATCATCATCAGCAGGAGAAACAGCAACATCTATACTCCAGAATTAGAACACTTTTCACCTCGCTCAGAATTAGAACACTTTTCACCTCGCTCAGAATTAGGACACTTCACCTCGCTCAGAATTAGAACACTTCACCTCGCTCAGAATTAGAACACTTCACCTCGCTCAGAATTAGAACACTTCACCTCGCTCAGAATTAGAACACTTCACCTCGCTCAGAATTAGAACACTTCACCTCGCTCAGAATTAGAACACTTCACCTCGCTCAGAATTAGAACACTTCACCTCGTTCAGAATTAGAACACTTCACCTCGCTCAGAATTAGAACACTTCACCTCGCTCTGAATTAGAACACTTCACCTCGCTCTGAATTAGAACACTTCACCTCGCTCAGAATTAGAACACTTCACCTGGCTCAGAATTAGAACACTTCACCTGGCTCAGAATTAGAACACTTCACCTGGCTCAGAATTAGAACACTTCACCTCGCTCAGAATTAGAACACTTCACCTGGCTCAGAATTAGAACACTTCACCTCGCTCTGAATTAGAACACTTCACCTGGCTCAGAATTAGCTTGAGTGTCTGTCTTTCAAAAGGCAATAGGGAACAATGAGTAGATTGCTACTGAATACTGCACCTCATTTGAATATTACTGAGTATAAAGAGATGGTTTTGTTGAATAATACAACATGTTTTATTTAATTGTTATAGAGTAGACATTCTATAAGAGGTCCTAATATATTTACAAATGCTTCTCTTATAGTTACAGCTGTCTAAAGTGAAGTGCAGAGGCCTCTTATAGTCACAGCTGTCTAATGTAAAGTGCAGAGAGAACTCTTATAGTCACAGCCATCTAATGTAAAGTGCAGAGAGAACTCTTATAGTCACAGCCATCTAATGTAAAGTGCAGAGAACTCTTATAGTCACAGCCATCTAATGTAAAGTGCAGAGGCCTCTTATAGTCACAGCCATCTAATGTAAAGTGCAGAGAGAACTCTTATAGTCACAGCCATCTAATGTAAAGGGCAGAGGCCTCTTATAGTTACAGCCATCTAATGTAAAGTGCAGAGAGAACTCTTATAGTCACAGCCATCTAATGTAAAGTGCAGAGAGAACTCTTATAGTCACAGCTGTCTAATGTAAAGTGCAGAGAGAACTCTTATAGTCACAGCCGTCTAATGTAAAGTGCAGAGAGAACTCTTATAGTCACAGCCATCTAATGTAAAGTGCAGAGGCCTCTTATAGTTACAGCCATCTAATGTAAAGTGCAGAGAGGCCTCTTATAGTCACAGCCATCTAATGTAAAGTGCAGAGGCCTCTTATAGTCACAGCCATCTAATGTAAAGTGCAGAGAGGCCTCTTATAGTCACAGCCATCTAATGTAAAGTGCAGAGAGGCCTCTTATAGTTACAGCCATCTAATGTAAAGTGCAGAGAGGCCTCTTATAGTTACAGCCATTTAATGTGAAGTGCAGAGAGGCCTCTTATAGTTACAGCCCTCTAATGTAAAGTGCAGAGAGGCCTCTTACAGTTACAGCTGTCTAAAGTGAAGTGAGGAGAAGCCTCTTATAGTTACAGCTGTCTAAAGGTGGTGGGCCGGCATCCAAACTGAGATGTCTGCCAGGCTCTCAGAGATGCGTGTCACCACCTGGGTGTCAGACGGGGAGGAAGGAGAAGAGTTGATGAGTGTCATCCTCATAGCAGTGATAGGAGAGACCATGTGTGGATATGACGGAGCTGAGTGACTTGGTGTATAGAGAGAAGAGGAGAGGGCCATCCTCATAGCAGTGATAGGAGAGACCATGTGTGGATATGACGGAGCTGTGTGACTTGGCGTATAGAGAGAAGAGGAGAGGTCCATCCTCATAGCAGTGATAGGAGAGACCATGTGTGGATATGACGGAGCTGAGTGACTTGGTGTATAGGGAGAAGAGGAGAGGTCCATCCTCATAGCAGTGATAGGAGAGACCATGTGTGGATATGACGGAGCTGAGTGACTTGGTGTATAGAGAGAAGAGGAGAGGGCCATCCTCATAGCAGTGATAGGAGAGACCATGTGTGGATATGACGGAGCTGAGTGACTTGGTGTATAGAGAGAAGAGGAGAGGTCCATCCTCATAGCAGTGATAGGAGAGACCATGTGTGGATATGACGGAGCTGAGTGACTTGGTGTATAGAGAGAAGAGGAGAGGGCCATCCTCATAGCAGTGATAGGAGAGACCATGTGTGGATATGACGGAGCTGAGTGACTTGGTGTAGAGAGAAGAGGAGGGGGCCTAGAACTGAACCCTGGGGGACACCAGTAGTAAGAATACGTGGTGCAGACACAGACCTTCTCCATGTCACCTGGTAGGAGTGACCTGCCAGGCGGGGTGCAATCCAGGATGCAATCCAGGAGTGTGCAGAGCCTGAGACACTCAGCTCTGAGAGGGTGGATAGGAGGATCTGATGGTTCACGGTGTTGAAGGTAACGGATAGATCTAAGAGGATGAGAACAGAGCAGAGAGAGTCGGCTTTGGCAGAGAGGAGAGCCTCTGTGACACAGAGGAGAGCAGTCTCGATTGAGTGACCCGTCTTGAAGCCTGACTGGTTAGGGTTAAGAAGACCGTTCTGAGAAAGAAAGAACGGATACCGGTCTGTAGTTTTTTACGTCAGAGGGGTTGAGTGTTGGTTTCTTTAGGAGAGGAGCGACTCACAAGTGGGCAGGTAATCGGGTTGCCGGTTTATCACTAGCCGCAGGATTTCATCTGGAGAGAGAGGGGAGAAAAAGGTCAGGGTGTATAGTAGTTCTGGATGAGTGGGACCAGTTCAGTTAGCACACAGTGAGTTACTCAGCCATGGAGCGGGAGGGGAAGGTTGGGCCAGCAGGGAGGAAAGGAGACAGTGAGAGTCAAAGGATGTAGAAAGGGAGGAGAGTAGGGAGACAGGAGGAAGAAGGATTTAGAAGGAAGAGAGGATAGGAAAGAAGGGAGAGAGTAGTGGGATGACCAGCTGGGTAGGGGCTGAGTGGGTAGGGTTGGAGGAGAGATGGAGAGAAAGGGAAACAAAGTAGTGATCAGAGACATAGACGGAGGTTGTAATGAGATTAGTAGGCAAACAGCCTCTAGTGAAGATGAGGTCAAGCGCATTGCCTGCCTTGTGGGTGGAAGGTGACTGAGAAAGGGTGAAGTCAAAGAGGAAAGGACTGGAAAGAAAGAGGTGGAAAGAAATTAATTGAAGCCGGCCGTCGGGAGGTTAAAGTCGCCCAGTACGATAAGTGGTCAGCCATCGTCAGGAAATTAGCTTATCAAGGTGTCAATCTCATTGAGGAACTCTCCAAGGGCACCTGGTGGACGAAAAATGACAACAATGTTAAACTTGAGTGGACAAGTGTGGGTGACAGCAAGGAATTCAAATGAGGAGATGGACAGGTGGGAGAGGAGATGGACAGGTGGGAGAGGAGATGGACAGGTGGGAGAGGAGATGGACAGGTGAGAGGGGAGATGAACAGGAGGGAGAGGAGATGGACAGGTGAGAGGGGAGATGGACAGGAGGGAGAGGAGATGGACAGGTGAGAGAGGGGAGATGGACATGTGAGAGGGGAGATGGGGAGATGGACAGAAGGGAGAGGAGATGGACAGGTGAGAGGGGAGATGGACAGGAGGGAGAGGAGATGGACAGGTGAGAGAGGAGATGGACAGGAGGGAGAGGAGATGGACAGGTGAGAGGAGATGGACAGGAGGGAGAGGAGATGGACAGGTGAGAGGGGAGATGGACAGGAGGGAGAGGAGATGGACAGGTGAGAGAGGGGAGATGGACATGTGAGAGGGGAGATGGGGAGATGGACAGGAGGGAGAGGAGATGGACAGGAGGGAGAGGAGATGGACAGGAGGGAGAGGAGATGGACATGAGGGAGAGGAGATGGACAGGTGAGAGAGGAGATGGACAGGTGAGAGAGGAGATGGACATGTGAGAGAGGAGATGGACAGGTGAGAGGGGAGATGGACAGGAGGAAGAGGAGATGGACAGGAGGGAGAGGAGTTGGACAGGTGAGAGGGGGAGAAGAGAAAATGTCCACGTAGGAGAGATGATTAGCCCTGTGCCACTAGATGCTGTCGGACTATGAGAGAACACATAGTCCATTGTTATATAGTCCGAAAAGGTTTTGTATGTCAGCAATCACATTTTTAAGTTTGTAACTTTCAAAATACAGAAATCTGAATACTTGACTGCTGACATTGAAAACCAGTTTGGGACTATATCAACAATGGACAAATGAAACAAATACCAAAATATAGTTTTTATGTGGAGTTCTCCTTTAAGTTACCAACATTCAGTAGCCTTCAATACACAATAAATTATATATACTGTATATTATAAACTGCGTGATTTGAACCCTGAATGCTGATTGGCTGACACCCGTGGTATATCAGACCGTACACCACGGGTATGACAAAACATTTGTTTACGTTGGTAACCAGTTTATAATAGCAATAAAGCACCACTGGGGTTTGTGGTATATGGCCAATATACCACGGCTAATGGCTGTATCCGTAGTACATAAGAACAGCCCTTAGCCGTGGTATATTGGCCATACACCACAACCCCTCGGGCCTTATTGCTTAAATAGACTGTGACATGCAGTCAATCTTATAGCAAATGGGGATTATATATGCATTATGAGCAATTCCATGGGTGAGTACTCTTATCCTCATGGTAGTAGGTTCCTCATACTGCTTTGACAGTATTGCAGTAGGCTATTTGGCAAAAATTCTAGAGTCATTGGTGAATAGGCAACTACAATCTTTTTTAACTGTTATTAACAATACTCTTTCTAGTAATCAATCTGGCTTCAGACCTAAACACAGTACTATTACGGCCACTGTACGTGTTGTAAATGATATTACTAATGCCCTAGATAATAGAAAGTACTGTGCCGCCTTGTTCATAGATTTATCTAAAGCTTTTGACACTGTAGACCATGCGATACTTTTGGGTAAACTGTCGTCAATAGGACTGGGATTGGATGCCTGTCGTTGGTTTCATGACTATCTAAAGGATAGAAGTCAGGCTGTTAGAGTCGACGGCATCCAGTCAGAGCCATTGGAGTTGGTTAAAGGGGTCCCACAAGGTTCTATACTTGGCCCATTACTGTTCACTCTCTACATAAACAATATCGGTGATGAGATAAGAAAGTGTCAAATTCATGTATATGCTGATGACACTGTCATTTACACTATCGCTTCAACGACTGACAAAGCATTATCACCATTGGAGACAGATTTTAAGATATTACAAGGGTCTTTTATACAGCTGAAACTTGTTTTAAATGCAAAGAAAACACATTTTATGATTTTTAATAGGTTCAAAAAGTTGGTTGAAAATACACTTGCTTAGATGGTTCTCAAATTAATCAGGTCTCTGCATATACATACTTAGGGATATGGTTGGATGATAAACTGTCTTTTAAAATGCATATTGATGAACTTTGTAAACGGCTAAAAATCAAGCTAGGCTTCCTCTATAGAAACAGGACATGTTTGTCCTCTACAAATAGAAGACAAATTGTGCAAGATACTTTTATGTCTGTTGTAGATTATGGGGATATTATCTACATGCATGCTATTATCTACATGCATCAACACTTAAATCGCTGGATGCTACTTATCATTGCGCACTTAGGTTTATTACAGGTGCTAGCTACAGAACTCACCACTGTGTTTTATATCAAAATGTGGGTTGGACTTCGCTGTCCGTGAGACGAGAACAACATGCTCTCGTGTTTGTCTATAAAGCACTTCTGAATAAGCTACCTTCTTATTTATCATCACTCATCAATATTAGAATTAGAATTCCTAACACCGGGTCTCAAGCATGGATTACACTTGAGGCCCATGTGATTTCCACAGAGTTGGGTATGGCTGCCTTTCCTGTTACGCTCCTTGCCTATGGAATAGCCTGCAGACTAAACTTAAACTTGAGACTCTTGTCGCCCATTTTAAAAATTTATTGGAGCATTTTTATTTTTGTATTGCTTGTAATTGTTTCGGGTAATGCAAGTTCTTGTGCTGTTAGGGGAATAACCTATGTGTAAATGTAATCTGTTGCTGTATTTTTTTGTGTTATCTGTGATCGTTTTGTTTGTCTTGTGTAGTTTCTTAGTTCTGACCTTAGTTCCTTTTTTATGTCTTTATATTAGTTTGGTCAGAGCGTGAGTTGGGGTAGGCATTCTATGTTGTTTTTCTATGTTTTGTTCTATGGTTATATTTCTATGTGTTTGGCCTAGTATGGTTCCCAATCAGAGGCAGGTGTCAGTCGTTGTCTCTGATTGGGAGCCATATTTAGGTAGCCTGTTTTCCTTTGTGTTTTGTGGGTGGTTGTTTTCCTGTGTCTGTGTTTTCACCATACGGGACTGTTTCGTTTTCGTTTTTGTATCATTCACGTTGTTATTTTTGTAATCTTAGTGATCAGTTATTAAATTGAATATGGACACTTACCACGCTGCGCTTTGGTCCTCACCTCATTGCAACGACAAGCGTTACACATTGTACCTAAACTGTATGTGTAAACATGTATACGCAGGACCCAGCTGGAAAAGAGACCTTGGTCTCAGTCTGTGTTCCTTGTTGAAATAATATAATAAATAATAATACAAATAATTTACTATAGGCTGTACAGTATATGCCTGCCCACCCCAACTAACTGACTGTTTCTGCCTCATCTTTCCATGGATGGATTATATAAATGTCAGTCTACATTCCATTCCATTCTAATCAGAAGTATTGATCAGGATTCAGAATGAGATATATTGTTTGGGTCTCATTCCCTTAGTTGTTTGTGGGTGGGTAAGGAAGGCTGTTTCCTGCCTTGTGTGGGTCTGCAGCCAGACACCTAATTTAGCTCATGTCAGCACTATTACAATCAGCCTCTCCCTGACACTGCTCAGACCATAGACCGGGGTATGTACACAACCACACACTCTCTCCCTTCTCTACCGCCTCAGCGCCACCACCCCATGTTTTCTACCACTGATGAGTGTTACTTACAAAAAAACAAAATTATTCTGGTGAATTCGATGCAAGAAGGTTTAAAAGGACATAAAAGGAGCCTCGCGGGGTTCGGAGCTTTAAGTATTTTCCAACCGACTTTGTCACCCTATTTAAAACACGTGCCTTCCAATCCCCGCTCTTCTCCGATTCGGGCATCAAATGCATTGATCATGGAAAGAAAACTGTTTATATCGACATCCTCAGAGATCCCCTCTGCCTTTTACCCCTAATTTGTTGGTTTTGGATTGACATGTTTTTCCTGATTATTAAGCATGATGGTCTGTTAAATCGTGTTTCATCTTATCCTACTCAAACGGGGAGTTTATGATGACTGCATTGTTGTGTTTAGTGCTGTTCTAGAGACAGGAGAGGAGGGATGCAAGGCGCTGTTGTTGCCTGACCGACACGCCGCTCACTGTTTTCTCACCGGTCCGGGACAAGACAGTCTCCAGGTGGGATTTACTAGAGCGGATGGGAAGTAACGCAGCGTGTTGTATGGGCAGACAATTTACAGCATCTCCATAAAAAAAAACAGCGTTGGTTGTATTACATTTGCATATTATTGAACCATATCATTGAACTGCTCCTGAACCATCTCAACTTCATTCAGTCCTTGCTGTGTTTTTGCTGGGAGTTGTTTTTGCAAGCCTGGAAGAGAGAAAAAGACAAATCGGTATTGAAATCTATTCATGCGCGTAAATTGGGACTCTTTTGGACATACTGTATGTTTGCGTTTACACATGGACCGTTTTGAAGGGAAATTGAGCGCAAAATAGACGACTTCATTGTGAAGAATGTATTGGTAGCCTAGATGGTAGACGGTGTTATTTTGTTGGGGAGCTCAGTGACGCAACATTTCATACTGCCTGGATGAGGAAGAACATAGAAACCCATGCGTAGCACGGCGTGAACTCAGACTCACAGTCACTACCTTCCTTCCTAGTGTTAATAACATCTCCTCGTCTAGGCTACTATATCCCTCCATTTCCCAATCCTTCACACTGATACCGTACCGCCTCGTCATGGATCTCAAAGCGGATTCGGAAGAGATGGTGGACTCTTTCAAGCGACCTCCAGCGATTGAAGTTTTCGCCAGCAGGTCGACTCTCCATGGCATCTCGCACATGTTCACTTATGAACGGATCTGCATCAAGCGGTGCCTGTGGATCTTGTTCTTCCTTGGTTCTCTCGGGTTCCTGGTCCTGGTGTGTGTGGACCGGGTCCAGTTCTACTTACAGTACCCCCATGTCACTAAATTGGATGAGATAGCAACACCGTTGATGATCTTCCCCGCAGTCACCTTCTGCAACCTCAACACGTTTCGCTTCGGCCGGGTGACACGCAACGATCTGTACCATGCCGGGGAGCTCCTCGCGTTGCTCAATGGAAGGTGTGTGTTTGTGATGTCATAATGTTGTTTGTCTAGTATGTGTGTTTGTGATGTCATAATGTTGTTTGTCTGTGTGTGTGTTTGTGATGTCATAATGTTGTCTGTCTGTGTGTGTGTTTGTGATGTCATAATGTTGTTTGTCTAGTGTGTATTCTATATGTGCATATGAGTCTACCTGAAATCACCTGTTAGATATATTTAGTGTGAATAGATCCCAGTTGTCAGCGGTATGAGTTACTATTCTACTCAGTAAATATATTTTTCCAGTAACTTTTCATTATAAACTAGCAGACATATTAATCCACCAGCTGTAGTGTCCCATCTGCTCTTAATTATGGTCCATTTTATAATGTTACATATCATGGTTTAACATGAAAGCCTGGTGCTTCATATTCATTGAATTCATGTACTGTTGAGCATGCTAGACGTCAGGACACTGACTTGCATGAGAACACAAAAGGATACTACTAGACAAAACAAACAATATCCCTTCATTAGAAGTTTGTGTCCAGTTATCTGAAAGTGAGTATATAACACAGTACTATAACACAGTGGAGCCACAACAATACCAGTTAGCCGTTCAACTTATCCCATTAGCCGTTCAAATTATCCCGTTAGCTGTTCAACTTATTCCGTTAGCTGTTCAACTTATCCCATTAGCTGTTCAATTTAACATGTTGGCTGTTCTGTTAGCTGTTTAGCTTAACCAGTTAGCTGTTCAACTTATCCCGTTAGCTGTTCAACTTATCCCGTTAGCTGTTCAATTTAACATGTTGGCTGTTCTGTTAGCTGTTTAGCTTAACCAGTTAGCTGTTCAACTTATCCCGTTAGCTGTTCAACTTATCCCGTTAGCTGTTCAACTTATCCCGTTAGCTGTTCAATTTATCCCGTTAGCTGTTCAATTTATCCCGTTAGCCGTTCAACTTATCCCGTTAGCCGTTCAAATTATCCCGTTAGCTGTTCAACTTATCCCATTAGCCGTTCAAATTATCCCGTTAGCTGTTCAACTTATTCTGTTAGCTGTTCAACTTATCCCGTTAGCTGTTCAATTTAACATGTTGGCTGTTCTGTTAGCTGTTTAGCTTATCCCGTTAGCTGTTCAACTTATCCCGTTAGCTGTTCAACTTATCCCGTTAGCTGTTCAACTTATCCCGTTAGCTGTTCAACTTATCCTGTTAGCTGTTCAATTTAACATGTTGGCTGTTCTGTTAGCTGTTTAGCTTAACCAGTTAGCTGTTCAGCATAACCAGTTAGCTGTTGAACTTAACTAGTTAGCGCTCAACTGGTTAGCCGTTCAACTTAACATGTTGGCTGTTCTGTTAGCTGTTCAACATAACCAGTTAGCTGTTCAACTTCACCAGTTAGCGCTCAACTGGTTAGCCGTTCAACTTAACATGTTGGCTGTTCAACATAACCAGTTAGCTGTTCAACTTCACCAGTTAGCGCTCAACCATTTAGCTGTTTAACTTAATCAAATAGCTGTTCAACATAACATGTTTTTCGGCTCCCGAGTGGCACAGCGGTTTAAGGCACTGCATCTCAGTGCTAGAGGCATCACTACAGACCCTGGTTTGATTCCAGGCTGTATTACAACCGGCTGTGATTGGGAGTCCCATAGGGCGGGACACAATTGGCCCAGCGTTGTCCAGGTTAGGGTTTGGCCGGGGTAGGCTGTCATTGTAAATAGGAATTTGTTCTTAGCTGACTTGCCTAGTTAAATAAAATTTTAGCTGTTCTTTTAGCTGTTCTGCTTAACCAGTTAGCTGTTCTACTCAACCAGTTAGCGCTTAACCAGTTAGCTGTTCAATGTTCAACTTAACTTGCCTGGCAATATCCTGCTTCTGTACACAAACAACATGGTGGAGACATACAAAACCTTTTAAAGCATTATGCGTTTCTAAACCTGATACAGCTCCCTTCACACTTACTGTAGGGTAGAACGTGTTTGATTACAGTAACACTCTATGATATAATGAATAAGCAGGTAGCCTAGTGGTTAAGAGTGTGTGAAAAATCTGTCAATTTGCCCTAATTGCAGCTGTAAGTCGCTTTGGATAAGAGCATCTGCTAAATTACTAAACTAAAAATGTAAGTAAGGGCCTCCCGAGTGGCGCATTTACTAGCTGTGCCACTAGAGATCCTGGTTCGTGTCCAGGCTCTGTCGCAGCCAGCCGCGACCGGGAGACCCATGGGGCGGTGCACAATTGGCCCAGCGTCGTCCGGGTAAGGGGAGGATTTGGCCAGCAGGGATGTCCTTGTCCCGTCGCGCTCTAGTGACTCCTGTGGCGGGCCGGGCGCATGCACGCTGACACAGTCGCCAGGTGTACAGTGTTTCCTCCGACACATTGGTGCGCCTGGCTTCCGGGTTAAGTAGGCACTGTGTCAAGAAGCAGTGCGGCTTGGTTGGGTCGTGTTTCGGAGGATGCACGGCTCTCGACCGTCTCTCCCGAGTCCGTACGGGAGTTGCAGCGATGAGACAAGACTGTAACTACCAATTGGATAGCACGATATAGGGGAGAAAAAGGGGTAAAAAGTAAATAACAACAAAAAATAATAATATGTAATTGAATAATAAATAAGTATTATATTATTTGTAAACATGACCTCATGCTGAGGTGAAACCGGTTTGAAAACATAGAGTTACTGCTTTTGCACAGGAAGCACATTTCTGACCTTTGGCCACTAATTGGTCTTGACCAATCAGATCTTTTTAAACCATTAGTCAGAATAGCAGCCATGAAGTTCATACTCCTGTTCATTTCTGTATCTGTATGCCCAGTGAGCACAACATGTTGAAAATATGTCTTTTCAATGTCTTTTGCTCAAAGGGTGTGAATATCACCACAGGAACTGAATAAAGAAAAATACTATTTACAATAGCAGATCCAAATCCCTTACCATATATATCTGTTATTAGAATTTAATTTGGTATTTACTTTATTATTATTTAACTAGGCAAGTCCGTTAAGAACAAATTCTTATTTTCAATAACGATCTTGGAACAGTGGGTCAACTGCCTTGTTCAGGGGTAGGACGACAGATTTTTACCTTGTCAGCTCAGGGATTCGATTTTGCAACCTTTCGGTTACTAGTCCAATGTTCTAACCAACTAGACTACCTGCCGCCACTACACTCTAACCACTAGGTTACCTGCCAACACTACACTCTAACCACTAGGCTACCTGCCGCCACTACACTCTAACCACTAGGTTACCTGCCACCACTACACTCTAACCACTAGACTACCTGCCGCCACTACACTCTAACCACTAGACTACCTGCCGCCACTACACTCTAACCAAAAGACTACCTGCCGTCACTACACTCTAACCACTAGACTACCTGCCGCCACTACACTCTAACCACTAGGCTACCTGCCGCCACTACACTCTAACCAACTAGACTACCTGCCGCCACTACACTCTAACCACTAGGTTACCTGCCAACACTACACTCTAACCACTAGGCTACCTGCCGCCACTACACTCTAACCACTAGGTTACCTGCCACCACTACACTCTAACCACTAGGCTACCTGCCACCACTACACTCTAACCACTAGACTACCTGCCGCCACTACACTCTAACCACTAGGCTACCTGCCGTCACTACACTCTAACCACTAGGCTACCTGCCGCCACTACACTCTAACCACTAGACTACCTGCCGCCACTACACTCTAACCACTAGACTACCTGCCGCCACTACACTCTAACCACTAGACTACCTGCCGCCACTACACTCTAACCACTAGACTACCTGCCGCCACTACACTCTAACCACTAGACTACCTGCCGCCACTACACTCTAACCACTAGACTACCTGCCGCCACTACACTCTAACCAAAAGACTACCTGCCGTCACTACACTCTAACCACTAGACTACCTGCCGCCACTACACTCTAACCACTAGACTACCTGCCGTCACTACACTCTAACCACTAGACTACCTGCCGCCACTACACTCTAACCACTAGACTACCTGCCGCCACTACGCTCTAACCACTAGGCTACCTGCCGCCACTACACTCTAACCACTAGGCTACCTGCCGCCACTACACTCTAACCACTAGGCTACCTGCCGCCACTACACTCTAACCACTAGGTTACCTGCCACCACTACACTCTAACCACTAGGCTACCTGCCGCCTCTACACTCTAACCACTAGACTACCTGCCACCACTACACTCTAACCACTAGACTACCTGCCACCTCTACACTCTAACCACTAGACTACCTGCCGCCTCTACACTCTAACCACTAGACTACCTGCCACCACTACACTCTAACCACTAGACTACCTGCCACCACTACACTCTAACCACTAGACTACCTGCCACCACGACACTCTAACCACTAGGCTACCTGCCACCTCTACACTCTAACCACTAGGTTACCTGCCGCCACTACACTCTAACCACTAGACTACCTGCCACCTCTACACTCTAACCACTAGACTACCAGCCGCCACTACACTCTAACCACTAGACTACCTGCCGCCACTACACTCTAACCACTAGACTACCTGCCGCCACTACACTCTAACCACTAGACTACCTGCCGCCACTACACTCTAACCACTAGACTACCTGCCGCCACTACACTCTAACCACTAGACTACCTGCCACCTCTACACTCTAACCACTAGACTACCTGCCACCACTACACTCTAACCACTAGACTACCTGCCACCACGACACTCTAACCACTAGGCTACCTGCCACCTCTACACTCTAACCACTAGACTACCTGCCACCACTACACTCTAACCACTAGACTACCTGCCGCCACTACACTCTAACCACTAGACTACCTGCCGCCACTACACTCTAACCACTAGACTACCTGCCACCTCTACACTCTAACCACTAGACTACCTGCCGCCACTACACTCTAACCACTAGACTACCTGCCACCTCTACACTCTAACCACTAGACTACCTGCCGCCCCCACACCGTACTTTAGATTTCACATCTTTCTATCTCTCCTTTCCCTTCCCTTGATAAACAATAGACGTTGGCAGTCAAGATAAAAAAGCTGATTTACTTTCACAGAGACTCATCTTACTGATCGTCATCGCTGGCTGTATTCAGGGTATATCGGTAATGTTACACGATAGGAGTCAGTAGGAGACACCGCCATCTTTGATCCAGGACATTCAGGTTTAACATATCCCGTTACGTATTGAGCATTTTGATGTACCTCGGGTGTCTTTAGAATGTTGTTAGTTGTTACTTTAGAGAAATAATATTGCTTTTACATCTGTGATTTTTTTTGGTATGATTTTTATTAGAATCGAAATGGCGACAGCTAGTCTTCCTGGGGTCCGACACATAACGAAAAATACCTTACAGACAAAAGACTAACAATTCACAGTTTGAGAACTGGATGAGATTCTATGGGATGTACTGAACAAGAGGTTTTTGACTCTGCTTGACTTTCAATCAGTTGTTTGTTGTCAGATTGTGCGGACTGGGCTTTCTGCGTATATCCATTCTCTCTCTCTCTACACACAATGCATATTCACATACGCACCCATACACACACACACACACGCACACACACACACACACACACACACACACACACACACACACACACACACACACACACACACACACACACACACACACACACACACACACACACACACACACACACACACACACACACACACACACACACACACACACGCTATGCCATTATTAAACAGCTACCAAAGGCCTGCTGCACATTACTTCATGTGTAGTTTTAGCGTATTGATCCACACAGCCTAAGGCCCTGTAAGAACACTACCTCTCTCTATTTCTCTCTCTGACCTCGATGTTCACATTTACTACTAACCTTGGGGACATTTTTGAATGTATTGTATTTTAGTCACTCGAAGGTATTTGCAGCAATATGTACATCTCAGCGAACACAATCCTTCCAGCGAGGCCTAAGGAAGGACGGATACCTTTAGGATTCTGAAAACTCTTCTCCTGCAATAGATAAACTGGAATGACAAGGAGGTTTCAGTCTCCATAGTGCCAGCACAACGTCACCTGGTCCATCGGTTTTACAGAGCCGACCCCCCCGGTCTCGGCAGTCAGTCCATTACGTGCTTATAAACAGGTGTTGTTATTGCGCAAATATGAAAACCAAGTCATGATCTTATGAAATTAAACAGGTAAAGCAGAGCAGCAGTGGTGTCCTCTAAATTAGCTTGAGGCAGAGCGAGAAGGGAGACAATCAGACATAGAGGAGGAGAGATGGAGAGAGAGAGAGAGGAACAGACTCAGCATGATGGATAGAGGGAGCGAGAGGAGATAGAGAGCGAGGGATGACAAGTAGAAGCAATTAACCAGTGTCTGGTAAGCTGTGTAGATAAACAAGCCTTTATCCCAGTGTAATTAGTGGCGTTGGTGAAACCACAGTGGCTGTTTCCCAAATGGCACCCTATTCCCTATTATAGTACACTACTTTAGACCAGTGCCCTATTCCCTATATAGTACACTACTTTAGACCAGGGCCCTATTCCCTATATAGTACACTACTTTAGACCAGGGCATTTGTGATGCAAGTTCCAGTTTTATAATCAGTCTGTACAGGATACACAGGGTATACACCTTCCAACCAAATGCTGACTTGCAGGTTCCTTTTTGGACAATGACAATAAGAAATAATACAATGCACCCAAAATGCACCTTGTTGTCGTGCTGATTAACAGACCCCCCTGCGTGTCCTTTACTCAACGTTTTCTCCTGGATGGAGAGAGACCTCCTCTGGACTGTTTTCTCCTGGATGGAGAGAGACCTCCTCTGGACTGTTTTCTCCTGAATGGAGAGAGACGCCTTCTGGACTGTTTTCTCCTGAATGGAGAGAGACGCCTTCTGGACTGTTTTCTCCTGAATGGAGAGAGACCCCTTCTGGACTGTTTTCTCCTGAATGGAGAGAGACCCCTTCTGGACTGTTTTCTCCTGGATGGAGAGAGACCTCCTCTGGACTGTTTTCTCCTGGATGGAGAGAGACCTCCTCTGGACTGTTTTCTCCTGGATGGAGAGAGACCCCTTCTGGACTGTTTTCTCCTGGACGGAGAGAGACCCCTTCTGGACTGTTTTCTCCTGAATGGAGAGAGACCCCTTCTGGACGGTTTTCTCCTGAATGGAGAGAGACCCCTTCTGGACGGTTTTCTCCTGAATGGAGAGAGACCCCTTCTGGACTGTTTTCTCCTGAATGGAGAGAGACGCCTTCTGGACTGTTTTCTCCTGGATGGAGAGAGTTTTGGTCTTGGATGCTGTAGACGCATAACGTGTGTGTGTGTGTGTGTGTGTGTGTGTGTGTGTGTGTGTGTGTGTGTGTGTGTGTGTGTGTGTGTGTGTGTGTGTGTGTGTGTGTGTGTGTGTGTGTGTGTGTGTGTGTGTGTGTGAGAGAGAGTCAGTCAAATAGAAATCAAATCAAAGTTTGTTGGTCACATACATAGTTTAGCAGATGTTATAGCGGGTGCAGCTCAATGCTTATGTTACTAGCTCCTGACAGTGAAGAGGAAATTTCAAAGAAGTACACAAATAATAATGGAAAAACAAGAAATCTAAAATGTCAGAATGAATTCAATTAACAACCCAAATAACACTTAATCCAAATGCAATCTGTGTTTATACACCAACAATATATACTGTACAGCAGTAGAGCTACAGTTGCAGTCGGAAGTTTACATACACCTTAGACAAATACATTTAAACTCAGTTTTTCACAATTCCTGACATTTAATCCTAGTAAAAATTCCCTGTCTTAGGTCAGTTAGGATCACCACTTTATTCTAAGAATGTGTAATGTCAGAATAATAGTAGAGAGAATGATTTATTTCAGCTTTTATTTCTTTCATCACATTCCCAATGAGTCAGAAGTTTACATACACTCAATTAGTATTTGGTAGCATTGACTTTAAATTGTTTAACTTGGGTCAAACGTTTCGGGTAGCCTTCCACAAGCTTCCCACAATAGGTTGGGTGAATTTTGGCCCATTCCTCCTGACAGTTCAGTTTTTCAGTTCTGCCCACTAATTGTCTATAGGATTGAGGTCAGAGCTTTGTGATGGCCACTCCAATACCTTGACTTTGTTGTCATTTTGCCAAAACTTTGGAAGTATGCTTGGGGTCAACGTCCATTTGGAAGACCCATTTGCGACCAAGCGTTAACTTCCTGACTGATGTCTTGAGATGTTGCTTCAATATATCCACATAATTTCCCTCCCTCATGATGCCATCTATTTTGTGAGGTGCACCAGTCCCTCCTGCAGCAAAGCACCCCCACAACATGATGCTGCCACCCCAGTGCTTCACGGTTGGGATGGTGTTCTTCGGCTTGCAAGTGTCCCTCTTTTTCCTACAAACATAACGATGGTCATTATGGCCAAACAGTTCTATTTTTGTTTCATCAGACCAGAAGACATTTCTCCAAAAAGTACAATCTTTGTCCCCATGTGCAGTTGCAAACCGTAGTCTGACTTTTTTATGGTGGTTTTGGAGCAGTGGCTCCTTCCTTGCTGAGCGGCCTTTCAGGTTATGTCGATATAGGACTCGCTTTACTGTGGATATAGATACTTTTGTACCTGTTTCCTCCAGCATCTTCAAGGTCCTTTGCTGTTGTTCTGGGATTGATTTGCACTTTTCGCACCAAAGTTCGTTCATCTCTAGGAGACAGCTCCTTCCTGAGCGGTATGACGGCTGCGTGGTCCCATGGTGTTTATACTTGCGTACTATTGTTTGTACAGATGAACGTGGTACCTTCAGGTGTTTGGAAATTGCTACCAAGGATGAACCAGACTTGTGAAGGTCTACAATTTTTTTTCTGAGGTCTTGGCTGATTTCTTTAGATTTTTCCCATGATGTCAAGCAAAGAGGCACTGAGTTTGAAGGTAGGCCTTGAAATGCATCCACAGGTACACCTCCAATTGACTCAAATTATGTCAATAAGCCTATCAGAAGCTTCAAAAGCCTTGACATCATTTTCTGGAATTTTCCAAGCTGTTTAAAGGCACAGTCAATTTAGTGTATGTAAACTTCTGACCCACTGGAATTGTGATTCAGTGAATTATAAGTGAAATAATCTGTCTGTAAACTATTGTTGGAAAAATTACTTGTGTCATGCACAAAGTAGATGTCCTAACCGACTTGCCAAAACTATAGTTTGTTAACAAGAAATTTGTGGACTGGTTGAAAAATGAGTTTTTATGACTCCAACCTAAGTGTATGTAAACTTCAGACTTCAACTGTATGCATCTTCATTTTGGATTCACCACCAACTGGTAGATTGAAAAATACTCTGATCTCGTAGATTATTTAGGCACATGTTAGGGTTAGGAAAGGTTTGGAGAGCCTTTACGCATTAAAATATATTGAGTCATCCTGAAAGTTGTCATATTCAAGTTCAATCCATGGAATATTGGAAGGTGGAAGATAGTGTACAATAGGGGTTAAACAATAGTCCTATACATTTAGCCTGATTCTCACTAATCATGGAACTGTATGACAACGGTCCAGTCGTGGTGGACCGTGCGTCGGTCTCCAGGTTGAACCTGCTACGTGTGGTCTGACTTCCATCAGGATTACAATAGGCTTCATGTACTAAATGATTGCTCAACGTTAGCCAGTAATACTAGTGACTCTCAGGAACAACGACACGGACGTGACAGAGGAAAGAAAGGTCAACGGAATGATGCAAAATGGAAGCTACAAATGGAAGAAAACTAACATTAAAGTGACCATTATAAATGTATGTGGGTACTATTGACGGTGGCATCCGATAGTGGATCATATTTAACATTATATAAAAATTGTAAAATGAAACGGAGAGAAAAGCCTGGGCATAGGCTATAATTAAAACATTCTAAAACACATTCTTCACCTCGGCAGGTCCTACAAAAGCCTATAGTTCAGGTGTCCAAATTTCCTCCACGTAAATTATTAGGGCACACAATAAAAATTCAGAATAACGGCACAGCTATTTATAGCCTATTTCACTGTGGAAAATGGTCACCAATACATGTCATGTTGATATGATTTTCAGTTTGCTTCCATGTGGCTGGTTTCATATTAGTCTCCAGGGATCATAAGATTTTTTTTTAAATCTTTAACAATTGCTATGTGTATTTACAATCCGTTTCTCCAAACGGATTACTCATTTACCTAGCTATTATCAATAGCTCATATCAATAGCTCTTATCAATAGCACTTATCCATTTAAAATGACAGTGCATGACGAATGCTGTTATTTCTATTGGGGGGGAAAAGAAAGAAGAGGCTTTTTCCACATGGGACCGGCAAGTTCGTTCGACCTTATTCAGGGTTTCCTCACGCGTAAAGGTGGTTTAATTTATGAGGGAGTTAAGCCGTATTCTAACCTTGACTTATGTGTAGACCGTAAGGCGCTATCTACAGAGGGTAGTACGCACTGCCCAGTACACCACTGGGGTCGAGCTCCCTGCCATCGGAGTAGGATTTTATTGCAATGACAGGCACGACTCAGGCTTGTACTCTACACAGACCGGTGCACCATGACCAATCAGAGCTGCAGTAGACCTATATGCAAATAAACCATTTCCATATATGGATTTGTGCCATTCACTTTGAACTGGACTGTGTTTACAGCATGAGCGGTCGTGATTGTTATGCACTTTTTTTTTTAGATCAAAGCGAGAGCTGCATGTAGCCATGTGTGCACATTTGTTCATATCCTTTGCTAGTTAGTGAGTTATTAGCCCAGTTATAGATCATTCAGGTAATGTGCAGTGTTGTATTTTGAGACATGCTTGAACAAGCTAAGTAGCCAATAGGCAGAGGGTGGCATAATTTGTCTGATTCCCTGTAATAATGGTATGGGAATAATAATGCATTTTATTTTGTAAAGTGGTTTCTTGCATCAAACAACACAACTAAATGTTTAGACACCTCCTTGTCTGAAGCACATGTGGATAAACAGGTTAATGTCAAGCCCTGCATGTTGTTTTTTCAAAAGTCTCATGAAATGTAGGCCTACATTGATCACCACACATTGTCTGTAAATGTAAAAGGGGTACAGCCTCAGTGTTCACAGTAAACGCACGCCCGAAGTTGCACAGAATTTGTGTATGCTACAACATTCTAGTGTGCGCTCAGCAGAACTGAAATTTGCTCAGTGCCCGAAGAAAATGAGAGTGAACATTGCCTAGACGACAGGGTAAAGTGTAAGATTTGTTTTATGGGACAGTAAAGGGGCCATATAAATCCGTCTCCAGAGCTCCTCTGGGCTCAGCTGACCATAACACTGTTTATCTCGTTCCCACCTACAAACCTGTCCTGAAGAGACGTTCAGCCACAAAGAGAGAAAGAGATTTGATGGTAATGGAGCCTGATGGTACTGGAGCCTGATGGTACTAGAGCCAGATGGTGCTGGAGCCTGATGGTACTGGAGCTTGATGGTAATGGAGCCTGATGGTACTGGAGCCTGATGGTAATGGAGCCTGATGGTATTGGAGCCTGATGGTATTGGAGCCTGATGGTACTGGAGCCTGATGGTACTGGAGCCTGATGGTACTGGAGCCTGATGGTACTAGAGCCAGATGGTGCTGGAGCCTGATGGTACTGGAGCTTGATGGTAATGGAGCCTGATGGTACTGGAGCCTAATGGTACTGGAGCCTGATGGTACTGGAGCCTGATGGTACTGGAGCCTGATGGTACTGGAGCCTGATGGTACTGGAGCCTGATGGTACTGGAGCTTGATGGTAATGGAGCCTGATGGTACTGGAGCCTAATGGAACTGGAGCCTGATGGTAATGGAGCCTGATGGTACTGGAGCCTGATGGTACTGGAGCCTGATGGTACTGGAGCCTAATGGTACTGGAGCCTGATGGTACTGGAGCCTGATGGTACTGGAGCCTGATGGTACTGGAGCCTGATGGTACTGGAGCCTAATGGTACTGGAGCCTGATGGTACTGGAGCCTGATGGTACTGGAGCCTGATGGTACTGGAGCCTAATGGTACTGGAGCCTGATGGTACTGGAGCCTGATGGTACTGGAGCCTGATGGTACTGGAGCCTGATGGTATTGGAGCCTGATGGTATTGGAGCCTGATGGTATTGGAGCCTGATGGTAATGGAGCCTGATGGTATTGGAGCCTGATGGTACTGGAGCCTGATGGTAATGGAGCCTGATGGTAATGGAGCCTGATGGTACTGGAGCCTGATGGTACTGGAGCCTGATGGTGTCCTTTCCCCTCTGTTGTTTGTACTGTACACTAATGATTGTCAGAGTAATAACGACTCTATTATTAGGTTTGCAGACGACTCGTTTGTCGTGAGTCTTTTACTGGATGAGGAGGTGAGCCATGGGCCAGTGGTGGAAGAATTTAGTAGGATGGTGTGACCGCTCCTACTTAGAACTTAATGTCAAGAAAACCAAGGATATGGCTATTGATTTCCGGAGGAGCTCACAGACTGATAGATGGTGAGCCAGTGGAGACTGTTGATCGATACAAATATCTTGGCACTTTCCTTGACAGCCAGCTGAATTTTGAAGCCGATGTTATCTGTGCAAAGGGAAATCCGCGCTTGCTCTTCCTGAGGGAACGCCGCAGTTTCTGGGTGAATATGGCGCTGATGAACGTCTGTTACACGTCCCCCACTGAATCCATTGTAGCATTCACTATGATCTGTTGTTTTGGCAATCTAAACTTCAAGACTAAAGAACAGGCTGGGTAACGCTGTTAAACTAAGTAGCAGGATCGTTGGTATGAACTTAACTGGCCTTTCTCACCTGAATCAGTCGTACCGAAGGAGCCGTCCATTCTGAGGGACTCACAGCATCCCTAATTTGCCTAATTTATGTTGCTTCCCTCAGAGCTCAGATACAGGCTAAACTCCCATTCATGCCAGCTGCTATCAGCTTTCTCAATAAGATATAGTAGTACTGTTAGGTGTGTGCATATTGCTGTATATTGATCTTTCGTATATTTATTGTAGTGTGTAAATTGTGTTTTTACTACCTGCTGCAAAATGCATTGCCACCCCCTCCCCCTGGGGGATGATATAGACTCTACTAGCATGGAAAGACATGTTAAAACATTGACTGTGTTTCTCCAAGTATTTGTCCCTCAAATACCCAGTCAGCTAACAGCAGGGGTTCTCCTCCTCTTCTTCCTCTTCCTCCTCCTCCTGTCCTCCAGAGAAGGCTAGTCGCTTGTCTGAGCTGCCGAGGCAACATGGGGCGATGAGCTACAGTAATGTCGCTCCATGTACTTGTCCCTCAAATACCCAGTCAGCTAACAACAGGGGTTCTCCTCCTCTTCCTCCTCCTCTCCTCCAGAGAAGGCTAGACACTTGTCTTTGTCTTCTGTCGAAACACTTTGGGCTGGTTTCCTGGACACAGATTACTCCTAGTCCCGCACCTACAGTAAAAGCATACTCAATGCAGATGATCCATTAAAAGTGTGTTTCGGTCTAGGAATTGGCCTTATCAAGGTCTGGGGAAACTGTCCTTTTTATGTTTGGCGAAGCAGAGATAAAGTGTTCTACTCTGAAAGAGGGTTTTGAGTCTGGATTTACTGTGCAGAACAATTGGGATCAATCAAGTTGATCGGCAGACGTTGGAGGATCACTTAATGGGAGAAAAGGCTACTTCAGTAATTGGAGCTGGCGTGTGCTGCTATAGTCATCGACTAACTAGAATTGTCCAAGTATGGAAGGCAGAAAAGCAACAAAGCCATTCTTTCTCGGGTTGTCCCCAGTGGTGTAAAGTACTTAAGTAAAAAAAAGTTTAAAGTACTACTTAAGTAGATTTAATTTAACTTATAATAACGTCTTCATATATAAAAATCAATGTCATGTGATTTAATTAAAATTCTATACAAATCTAAAAAACCTACTTCTATTGCCAACAATTTTTTACATTTCTTTAACCTTTCTTTAACCTTTATTTAACTAGGTAAATCAGAATGGGTCTCTGTGTAAGGTCTTGCCTATTCAATTGGCTTGTATTTATGGATCTGTATGCACTTCATGTGCCTTCCACTAGATGTCAACAGGCAGTAGAATGTTGAATGGGGTGTCTAGCTTGATGTGAGACCTCTACGGACCCCCGGGATCATCCTCATCAAAAAAGCTGACTAGCATAGTCTAGCCTAGCGCCACAGGGATATCATATAATATAATTTCATGAAATCACAAGTCCAATACAGCAAATGAAAGATAAACATCTTGTGAATCCAGCCAACATTTCCGATTTTTAAAATGTTTTACAGCGAAAACACAATATATATTTATGTTAGCTCACCACAATAGCCAAACACACAACGCCATTTTTTCACCGCAAACATAGCTTTCACAAAACCCACAAATAGAGATAAAATTAATCACTAACCTTTGAACAACTTCATCAGATGACAGTCTTATAACATCATGTTATACAATCCATTTATGTTTTGTTCAAAAATGTGCATATTTATAGCTACAAATCCTGGTTTTACAACGCAGCCATCGTCACAAATAACACCAAAATGTCCGGGGAGATTTTAGACAACGACGTAATCTAACCAAAAAACTCATCATAAACTTTGCTGAAAAATACATGTTGTACAGCAAATGAAAGATAAACTTGTTCGTAATGCAACCGCTGTGTTAGATTTAAAAAAATAACTTTAGTACACAGCATGCAATAATCTGAGACAGCGCCCAGCCATTCTCTGCCATGTTGGAGCCAACATATTCCACAAAAATACGAAATAACATCATAAATATTCTCTTACCTTTGATGATCTCCCATCAGAATGCAGTGCAAGGAGTCCTCCACAATAAATCGTTGTTTTGTTTTAGAATGTCCATTTCTTCTGTCGAATTAGCAACTTTGGCATAGTGGAGCGCACATGTCCATGAACACTTGGCGCATGGAACGAAAAATTCCAAATGTCATAATAAAAGTCGAATAAACTGGTCAAACTCAGTTGAAAGTCCATCTTTATGATGTTTTTCTCATATGTATCCAATAACGTCCCAGACGGAGCATTTCGTCGTGTCTACCTAACGCATTGCAGAAAATAATATGGTGCTCCCTGGTGCGCAGCAAAATACTGCCAATATGGCGGACCTGTCACTCCAAAACCTCTCATTCGGTCTCACATCAAGCTAGACACCCCATTCAACATTCTACTGCCTGTTGACATCTAGTGGAAGGCGTATGAAGTGCATACAGATCCATAAATACAAGCCAATTGAATAGGCAAGGCCTTACACAGAGACCCATTTTCAGAATTTTCACTTCCTCTTTGGAAGTTTGCTGCCAAATGAGTTCTATTTTACTCACAGATATAATTCAAACAGTTTTAGAAACTTCAGAGTGTTTTCTATCCAATAGTAATAATAATATGCATATCGTATGATCTAGAACAGAGTACGAGGCCGTTTAATTTGGGCACGATTTTTTCCCAAAGTGAAAACAGCGCCCCCTATTAACATTAAGAACAAATTCTTATTTTCAACGACGGCCTAGGAACAGTGGGTTAACTGCCTTGTTCAGGGACAGAACGACAGATTTTTACCTTGTCAGCTCGGTTACAAGTCCAACGCTCTAACCTCTAGGCTACCTTCCGCCCCAAACTATGTAAAAATATCCTACATAAAGCCAACAAATAAAAACATTACAGCCTGCAGGTAGAAAATATCCTGATTTAAAAAATAAATATCTTATAAATCACATTAGCTACACATGGACTGTCTGCAACGAACTTGATACATTGTATCAACTAATAAGTATCAACTATTAACGGGGGTTCCTGCCTGGCAACATTGTATAAAATATTCTCAGAGTTTCCCTGCCAGTGAGCTCGGGACAGACACAGCTGTAGGCTGGGACAAGAAGGGACAAGAAGGGACAAGAAGGGACAAGAAGGGACAAGAAGCAGTGGTTGACTTGGGCAGGAGCTCACCGGAGCTGAGTACCGACACCTCAAATGTTACAGTTCCTGTTTCTCTTATAGAATATTATCTCTAAAATAGTGTGGACCTAAATATAAACAGTACCAGCACCCAAAACGAGTACCAGGACCTATTTCAGTCGAAGTCAAGCCCTGATAAGAAGTAATCAGGTAGGCCTATTTTATTACGTTTCCACCAGATCAAAGCAGGACATTTTTCCCTTTCGTGCTGAGTTTTTATCGAAAGGGAGGAAGCTGGAAAGCATGTTCAAATGCATTGAGGAACTACTGTAATGGAACTACTCTCAATGGATGTAAAAACAGACTTTTTGTTGGCTTGCTGTTTGAGGTGAAGAAAACATGACTTTGAGAAGCTCTACAAGTCATTAGTGGTGGTGTGTTTAAGCCAATCAGAAATACTATCAGCTCCCCAAATGGGCACATTTTGTATGCCTACATTTGCACGCAGGCCAGGTAGCCTATAGGCCATGCGTGAGCATCCTTACTCAACATGGACAGGAGCTCTCCAAACAAAAGACAATGACTAAATGGACAGAACTCATAAATGGAATGAAATAAAACAAAATGTGTTAGTCACAAGTGTAGCATTGTTTGTAGAGCGCACAACCTATGTGTCCACTCTGACAGCGACAAGACTGGAATAATAATATTGAATGCAGTAACATAAATGACCTTGATCATAGTAACAAACTTTGTAGGTTAGAAATGATAGGAATTCATGGTAAATGTACTACTGGTGATGTCTATGTAATGGAGAATTAATAGACACTAACAATCAAATGCAAACAATTCACACAAATGAAGTTATGAAACAATGAATGTGCACAAATTGGCAAGAGAGAGTGCATTCTGGAGAGAGAAGTGCATTCTGGAGAGAGAAGTGCATTCTGGAGAGAGAAGTGCATTCTGGAGAGAGAAGTGCATTCTGGAGAGAGAAGTGCATTCTGGGGAGAGAGTGCATTCGGGAGAGAGAAGTGCATTCTGGGGAGAGAAGTGCATTCTGGAGAGAGAAGTGCATTCTGGAGAGAGAAGTGCATTGTGGGGAGAGAAGTGCATCTGGAGAGAGAAGTGCATTCTGGAGAGAGAAGTGCATTGTGGAGAGAGAAGTGCATTGTGGAGAGAGAAGTGCATTGTGGAGAGAGAAGTGCATTGTGGAGAGAGAAGTGCATTGTGGAGAGAGAAGTGCATTGTGGAGAGAGAAGTGCATTCTGGAGAGAGAAGTGCATTGTGGAGCGAGAAGTGCATTGTGGAGCGAGAAGTGCATTGTGGAGCGAGAAGTGCATTGTGGAGCGAGAAGTGCATTCTGGAGAGAGAAGTGCATTCTGGAGAGAGAAGTGCATTCTGGGGAGAGAAGTGTATTCTGGGGAGAGAAGTGCATTCTGGAGAGAGAAGTGCATTCTGGAGAGAGAAGTGTATTGTGGAGAGAGAAGTGTATTCTGGGGAGAGAAGTGCATTCTGGGGAGAGAAGTGCATTGTGGAGAGAGAAGTGCATTCTGGGGAGAGAAGTGCATTCTGGGGAGAGAAGTGCATTGTGGAGAGAGAAGTGCATTGTGGAGAGAGAAGTGCATTGTGGAGAGAGAAGTGCATTGTGGAGAGAGAAGTGCATTGTGCATCTCGGTGCTGGTGAATCAGATATCTGCATTGGTCGTGCAGCATTTACAATACGGCCTCAGCAGATATCGGGGCATTAATACTTCTTGCGCTTCACTGAGCAGTGCAGAGCTTTTGTGAAGGAAGTTGTCAAGGACGTGACAAACATTTTCTCACCTAATTTGCTTCCTAATTCTATGCAACAGTGATTGCAATGGCTTTAGGTTTTCATGACTGCACATGTTTTGTCTATGCTCTTTATCATAGCAGGTTGATGTAATCAGGTGTCTTCTAGGCCTCTGGGACATTGGATATGGATAGAGAGGACGGATATGGATAGAGACAACGGATATGGATAGAGAGGTATGGATAGAGAGGACGGATATGGATAGAGAGGTATGGATAGAGAGGACGGATATGGATAGAGAGGACGGATATGGATAGAGAGGTATGGATAGAGAGGACGGATATGGATAGAGAGGACGGATATGGATAGAGAGGTATGGATAGAGAGGACGGATATGGATAGAGAGGACCGATATGGATAGAGAGGACGGATATGGATAGAGACGACGGATATGGATAGAGAGGTATGGATAGAGAGGACGGATATGGATAGAGAGGACGGATATGGATAGAGAGGTATGGATAGAGAGGACGGATATGGATAGAGAGGACGGATATGGATAGAGACGACGGATATGGATAGAGAGGTATGGATAGAGAGGACGGATATGGATAGAGAGGACGGATATGGATAGAGAGGTATGGATAGAGAGGACAGATATGGATAGAGAGGTATGGATAGAGAGGACGGATATGGATAGAGAGGTATGGATAGAGAGGACAGATATGGATAGAGAGGTATGGATAGAGAGGACAGATATGGATAGAGAGGTATGGATAGAGAGGACGGATATGGATAGAGAGGTATGGATAGAGAGGACAGATATGGATAGAGAGGTATGGATAGAGAGGACGGATATGGATAGAGAGGTATGGATAGAGAGGACGGATATGGATAGAGAGGACGGATAGAGAGGACGGATATGGATAGAGAGGTATGGATAGAGAGGACGGATATGGATAGAGAGGACGGATATGGATAGAGAGGACGGATATGGATAGAGAGGACGGATATGGATAGAGAGGACGGATATGGATAGAGAGGACGGATATGGATAGAGAGGACGGATAGAGAGGACGGATAGAGAGGACGGATATGGATAGAGAGGACGGATATGGATAGAGAGGACGGATATGGATAGAGAGGACGGATATGGATAGAGAGGACGGATATGGATAGAGAGGACGGATATGGATAGAGAGGACCGATATGGATAGAGAGGACCGATATGGATAGAGAGGATGTATATGGATAGAGAGGATGTATATGGATAGAGAGGACGGATATGGATAGAGAGGACGGATATGGATAGAGAGGAATGAGTCACGGTAACCAGGCTTCTCCAAGACTGAACTATGATGCCACTGATGGTCATTAGTAGCCTACAAAACAGCCAGTCGCCAATGGCCTGGTACGCAGGGCTCTATTGTCCCTCCATCAGGTCCTAATGGCCTGGTACTCAGGGCTCTATTGTCCCTCCATCAGGTCCTAATGGCCTGGTACTCAGGGCTCTATTGTCCCTCCATCAGGTCCTAATGGCCTGGTACTCAGGGCTCTAGTGTCCCTCCATCAGGTCCTAATGGCCTGGTACTCAGGGCTCTAGTGTCCCTCCATCAGGTCCTAATGGCCTGGTACTCAGGGCTCTATTGTCCCTCCATCAGGTCCTAATGGTCTGGTACTCAGGGCTCTATTGTCCCTCTAATTATTCTGACATCAATGCAAATACAATCAAACATCAAATTAATCACTTGAAGAGAGCCTTGGCATTCAGAGTTTGAGCCTAACAGGATCCCCTGGTGTGCAGTCAGAGCCAGCTCCTCATAGCTGGTTGATGCATGGAGTTTAATAAGTACTCCTATATATAAGTGTTCCTATAAGCCCATGTCAAGCAACATTTCTATAGGATGTGCTATTTAATTGTGTGAGAAAACAGAGTTTTGGTGGCCTCTATTAAAAAGTGGAGGATCCCATCAGCTTTCTATGGGCTAGGCCTACTATATACAGTGGGGAGAACAAGTATTTGATACACTGCCGATTTTGCAGGTTTTCCTACTTACAAAGCATGTAGAGGTCTGTAATTTTTATCATAGGTACACTTCAACTGTGAGAGACGGAATCTAAAACAAAAATCCAGAAAATCACATTGTATGATTTTTAAGTAATTAATTTGCATTTTATTGCATGACATAAGTATTTAATCACCTACCAACCAGTAAGAATTCCGGTTCTCACAGACCTGTTAGTTTTTCTTTAAGAAGCCCTCCTGTTCTCCACTCATTACCTGTATTAACTGCACCTGTTTGAACTCATTACCTGTATAAAAGACACCTGTCCACACACTCAATCAAACAGACTCCAACCTCTCCACAATGGCCAAGACCAGAGAGCTGTGTAAGGACATCAGGGATAGAATTGTAGACCTGCACAAGGCTGGGATGGGCTACAGGACAATAGGCAAGCAGCTTGGTGAGAAGGCAACAACTGTTGGCGCAATTATTAGAAAATGGAAGAAGTTCAAGATGACGGTCAATCACCCTCGGTCTGGGGCTCCATGCAAGATCTCACCTCGTGGGGCATTAATGATCATGAGGAAGGCGAGGGATCAGCCCAGAACTACACTGCAGGACCTGGTCAATGACCTGAAGAGAGCTGGGACCACAGTCTCAAAGAAAACCATTAGTAACACACTACGCCGTCATGGATTAAAATCCTGCAGCGCACTCAAGGTCCCCCTGCTCAAGCCAGCGCATGTCCAGGCCCGTCTGAAGTTTGCCAATGACCATCTGGATGATCCAGAGGAGGAATGGGAGAAGGTCATGTGGTCTGATGAGACAAAAATAGAGCTTTTTGGTCTAAACTCCACTCGCCATGTTTGGAGGAAGAAGAAGGATGAGTACAACCCCAAGAACACCATCCCAACCGTGAAGCATGGAGGTGGAAACATCATTCTTTGGGGATGCTTTTCTGCAAAGGGGACAGGACGACTGCACCGTATTGAGGGGAGGATGGATCGGGCCATGTATTGCGAGATCTTGGCCAACAACCTCCTTCCCTCAGTAAGAGCATTGAAGATGGGTCGTGGCTGGGTCTTCCAGCATGACAACGACCCGAAACACACAGCCAGGGCAATGAAGGAGTGGCTCCGTAAGAAGCATCTCAAGGTCCTGGAGTGGCCTAGCCAGTCTCCAGACCTGAACCCAATAGAAAATCTTTGGAGGGAGCTGAAAGTCCGTATTGCCCAGTGACAGCCCCGAAACCTGAAGGATCTGGAGAAGGTCTGTATGGAGGAGTGGGCCAAAATCCCTGCTGCAGTGTGTGCAAACCTGGTCAAGAACTACAGGAAACGTATGATCTCTGTAATTGCAAACAAAGGTTTCTGTACCAAATATTAAGTTCTGCTTTTCTGATGTATCAAATACTTATGTCATGCAATAAAATGCAAATTAATTACTTATAAATCATACAATGTGATTTTCTGGATTTTTGTTTTAGATTCCGTCTCTCACAGTTGAACTTAACTTTCCTAATATTAATCACATTGCTTTGCTTTACAACCGGAGTAACCATGAAAATGATCCGCGGGAAAAGCGTCCTCCATTTGCTATTGAAGTCGTCTTTTTCCCCCCGCCTCTGTTCCGACAGGTGCATGATATTGGCATCTTCTAGGCTCTGTAAGCTATGGGCTTTCCAACCATGTTCCATGGGTCCTAGGCCTATAGGCTACGCTTAGAGTTATTTGTTCATCTGACCTAGAATTCCTTACAATCAAATGCCGACCGCATTATCTACCAAGAGAATTCTCTTTGATTTATAATCACAGCCGTGTATACCCCCCCCCCCCCCCCCCAAGCAGACACCTCGACGGCCCTGAAAGAAATTCATTGGACTCTATGTAAACTTGAAACCTTAAAATTCTTAAAATTAAGTGGTGATCCTAACTGACCTAAGACAGGGAATTTTTTACCCTGATTAAATGTCAGGAATTGTGAAAAAATGAGTTTAATAAATGTATTTGGCTAAGGTGTATGTAAACTTCCCACTTCCACCACTGTCCTGTCGATGTGGATAGGGGGCTGCTCCCTCTGCTGTTTCCTGAAGTTCATGATCTTCTCCTTTGTTTTGTCGACGTTGAGTGTGAGGTTATTTTCCTGACACCACACTCCGAGGGCCCTCACCTCCTCCCTGTAGGCCGTCTCGTTGTTGTTGGTAATCAAGCCTACCACTGTAGTGTCGTCTGCAAACTTGATGATTGAGTTGGAGGCGTGCATGGCCACGCAGTCATGGGTGAACAAGGAGTACAGGAGAGGGCTCAGAACGCACCCTTGTGTTGAGTGTTGAGGATCAGCTGGGTGGAGATGTTGTTTCCTTCCCTCTCCACCTGGGGGCGGCCCGTCAGAAAGTCCAGGACCCAGTTGCACAGGGCGGGGTCGAGACCCATGAACAGCATTCTTACATAGGTATTCCTCTTGTCCAGATGGGTTAGGGCAGTGTGATTGCGATTGCTTCGTCTGTGGACTTTTTGGGGCGGTAAGCAAATTGGAGTGGGTCTAGGTTATCAGGTAGCATTTTCCTACACTCGCATTAACATCTGCTGACCATGTGTATGAAACCAATACCATTTGATTTGATTTGATTTGGAGGTGACCTTAGCTTTCTTGTGAACAGGAACAATGGTGGCCCTCTTGAAGCATATGGGAACAGCAGACTGGGATAAGGATTGGTTGAATATGTCCATAAAACACACCAACCAGCTGGTCTGCGCATGCTCTGAGGACGCGGCTAGGGATGAGAACAATGTTTGTCAGTGATCATGTCTGTCAGCTTGCTTTTTAGTTACTGTATCTGTCAAACACTAATGCACTGTCTGGTGTATATCTATGTACTCCTGAGAGACAGACAGACAGACAGACAGACAGACAGACAGACAGACAGACAGACAGACAGACAGACAGACAGACAGACAGACAGACAGACAGACAGGTGCCCTCCATTCATCTAGCTAACCGTTTGCGGCGCCTGAAAATTAAAGTGCTTGTGGCTCATCATCTAATTTACCCTCCCTTCTCTCCCCACCCACTCTCTTCACCCCCCCCCCCCACCCCCCCCCCTCTCCCCCTGTACAATACAGAGAGTGCTGTGATTGGTTTATGGAAAGAAGAACAGTGGCGGGGCAATATTCCTCCACATTACTAAAGCTTTAGCTGTGACTGTGAGTTCGGAGCAACAACACAAGGACTTAAGTGCTCTCCCGGCAGCTCTGTTGTTGCTATAAGAAGCTCGCTGGGACACTGGGTACAATTCAGTTATGTTTAAGAATACAGTACATCGCACTAAGGCATTGGGCTGTTATTGAGATGAACCATGACAAGGTTAGCGATGCGGTAGAGATTTGGATGTGGTAACCTGGTGTACAGTGGTTAAACTGTGTTTTAATCAGATCTGGATGTGGTAACCTGGTGTACAGTGGTTAAACTGTGTTTTAATCAGATCTGGATGTGGTAACCTGGTGTACAGCGGTTAAACCGTGTTTTAATCAGATCTGGATGTGGTAACCTGGTGTACAGCGTTTATACCGTGTTTTAATCCGATCTGGATGTGGTAACCTGGTGTACAGTGGTTAAACCGTGTTTTAATCAGATCTGGATGTGGTAACCTGGTGTACAGCGGTTAAACCGTGTTTTAATCAGATCTGGATGTGGTAACCTGGTGTACAGCGGTTAAACCGTGTTTTAATCAGATCTGGATGTGGTAACCTGGTGTACAGTGGTTAAACCGTGTTTTAATCAGATCTGGATGTGGTAACCTGGTGTACAGCGGTTAAACCGTGTTTTAATCAGATCTGGATGTGGTAACCTGGTGTACAGCGTTTATACCGTGTTTTAATCCGATCTGGATGTGGTAACCTGGTGTACAGCGGTTAAACCGTGTTTTAATCAAATTTGGATGTGGTAACCTGGTGTACAGCGGTTAAACCGTGTTTTAATCAGATCTGGATGTGGTAACCTGGTGTACAGCGTTTAAACCGTGTTTTAATCAGATCTGGATGTGGTAACCTGGTGTACAGCGGTTAAACCGTGTTTTAATCAGATCTGGATGTGGTAACCTGGTGTACAGCGGTTAAACCGTGTTTTAATCAGATCTGGATGTGGTAACCTGGTGTACAGCGGTTAAACCGTGTTTTAATCAGATCTGGATGTGGTAACCTGGTGTACAGCGGTTAAACCGTGTTTTAATCAGATCTGGATGTGGTAACCTGGTGTACAGCGGTTAAACCGTGTTTTAATCAGATCTGGATGTGGTAACCTGGTGTACAGCGGTTAAACCGTGTTTTAATCAGATCTGGATGTGGTAACCTGGTGTACAGCGTTTATACCGTGTTTTAATCCGATCTGGATGTGGTAACCTGGTGTACAGCGGTTAAACCGTGTTTTAATCAAATTTGGATGTGGTAACCTGGTGTACAGCGGTTAAACCGTGTTTTAATCAGATCTGGATGTGGTAACCTGGTGTACAGCGTTTAAACCGTGTTTTAATCAGATCTGGATGTGGTAACCTGAAGTGCATTGTGGAGCGAGAAGTGCATTGTGGAGAGAGAAGTGCATTCTGGAGAGAGAAGTGCATTCTGGAGAGAGAAGTGCATTCTGGAGAGAGAAGTGCATTCTGGAGAGAGTAGTGCATTCTGGAGAGAGAAGTGCATTGTGGGGAGAGAAGTGCATTCTGGAGAGAGAAGTGCATTCTGGAGAGAGAAGTGCATTCTGGAGAGAGAAGTGCATTCTGGAGAGAGAAGTGCATTCTGGAGAGAGAAGTGCATTCTGGAGAGAGAAGTGCATTGTGGAGAGAGAAGTGCATTGTGGAGAGAGAAGTGCATTGTGGAGAGAGAAGTGCATTCTGGAGAGAGAAGTGCATTCTGGAGAGAGAAGTGCATTGTGGAGAGAGAAGTGCATTGTGGAGAGAGAAGTGCATTGTGGAGCGAGAAGTGCATTGTGGAGCGAGAAGTGCATTGTGGAGCGAGAAGTGCATTCTGGAGAGAGAAGTGCATTCTGGAGAGAGAAGTGCATTCTGGGGAGAGAAGTGTATTCTGGGGAGAGAAGTGCATTCTGGAGAGAGAAGTGCATTCTGGAGAGAGAAGTGTATTGTGGAGAGAGAAGTGTATTCTGGGGAGAGAAGTGCATTCTGGGGAGAGAAGTGCATTGTGGAGAGAGAAGTGCATTCTGGGGAGAGAAGTGCATTCTGGGGAGAGAAGTGCATTGTGGAGAGAGAAGTGCATTGTGGAGAGAGAAGTGCATTGTGGAGAGAGAAGTGCATTGTGGAGAGAGAAGTGCATTGTGCATCTCGGTGCTGGTGAATCAGATATCTGCATTGGTCGTGCAGCATTTACAATACGGCCTCAGCAGATATCGGGGCATTAATACTTCTTGCGCTTCACTGAGCAGTGCAGAGCTTTTGTGAAGGAAGTTGTCAAGGACGTGACAAACATTTTCTCACCTAATTTGCTTCCTAATTCTATGCAACAGTGATTGCAATGGCTTTAGGTTTTCATGACTGCACATGTTTTGTCTATGCTCTTTATCATAGCAGGTTGATGTAATCAGGTGTCTTCTAGGCCTCTGGGACATTGGATATGGATAGAGACAACGGATATGGATAGAGAGGTATGGATAGAGAGGACGGATATGGATAGAGAGGTATGGATAGAGAGGACGGATATGGATAGAGAGGACGGATATGGATAGAGAGGTATGGATAGAGAGGACGGATATGGATAGAGAGGACGGATATGGATAGAGAGGTATGGATAGAGAGGACGGATATGGATAGAGAGGACCGATATGGATAGAGAGGACGGATATGGATAGAGACGACGGATATGGATAGAGAGGTATGGATAGAGAGGACGGATATGGATAGAGAGGACGGATATGGATAGAGAGGTATGGATAGAGAGGACGGATATGGATAGAGAGGACGGATATGGATAGAGACGACGGATATGGATAGAGAGGTATGGATAGAGAGGACGGATATGGATAGAGAGGACGGATATGGATAGAGAGGTATGGATAGAGAGGACAGATATGGATAGAGAGGTATGGATAGAGAGGACGGATATGGATAGAGAGGTATGGATAGAGAGGACAGATATGGATAGAGAGGTATGGATAGAGAGGACAGATATGGATAGAGAGGTATGGATAGAGAGGACGGATATGGATAGAGAGGTATGGATAGAGAGGACAGATATGGATAGAGAGGTATGGATAGAGAGGACGGATATGGATAGAGAGGTATGGATAGAGAGGACGGATATGGATAGAGAGGACGGATAGAGAGGACGGATATGGATAGAGAGGTATGGATAGAGAGGACGGATATGGATAGAGAGGACGGATATGGATAGAGAGGACGGATATGGATAGAGAGGACGGATATGGATAGAGAGGACGGATATGGATAGAGAGGACGGATATGGATAGAGAGGACGGATATGGATAGAGAGGACGGATAGAGAGGACGGATAGAGAGGACGGATATGGATAGAGAGGACGGATATGGATAGAGAGGACGGATATGGATAGAGAGGACGGATATGGATAGAGAGGACGGATATGGATAGAGAGGACCGATATGGATAGAGAGGACCGATATGGATAGAGAGGACCGATATGGATAGAGAGGATGTATATGGATAGAGAGGACGGATATGGATAGAGAGGACGGATATGGATAGAGAGGAATGAGTCACGGTAACCAGGCTTCTCCAAGACTGAACTATGATGCCACTGATGGTCATTAGTAGCCTACAAAACAGCCAGTCGCCAATGGCCTGGTACGCAGGGCTCTATTGTCCCTCCATCAGGTCCTAATAGCCTGGTACTCAGGGCTCTATTGTCCCTCCATCAGGTCCTAATGGCCTGGTACTCAGGGCTCTATTGTCCCTCCATCAGATCCTAATGGCCTGGTACTCAGGGCTCTATTGTCCCTCCATCAGGTCCTAATGGCCTGGTACTCAGGGCTCTATTGTCCCTCCATCAGGTCCTAATGGTCTGGTACTCAGGGCTCTATTGTCCCTCTAATTATTCTGACATCAATGCAAATACAATCAAACATCAAATTAATCACTTGAAGAGAGCCTTGGCATTCAGAGTTTGAGCCTAACAGGATCCCCTGGTGTGCAGTCAGAGCCAGCTCCTCATAGCTGGTTGATGCATGGAGTTTAATAAGTACTCCTATATATAAGTGTTCCTATAAGCCCATGTCAAGCAACATTTCTATAGGATGTGCTATTTAATTGTGTGAGAAAACAGAGTTTTGGTGGCCTCTATTAAAAAGTGGAGGATCCCATCAGCTTTCTATGGGCTAGGCCTACTATATACAGTGGGGAGAACAAGTATTTGATACACTGCCGATTTTGCAGGTTTTCCTACTTACAAAGCATGTAGAGGTCTGTAATTTTTATCATAGGTACACTTCAACTGTGAGAGACGGAATCTAAAACAAAAATCCAGAAAATCACATTGTATGATTTTTAAGTAATTAATTTGCATTTTATTGCATGACATAAGTATTTAATCACCTACCAACCAGTAAGAATTCCGGTTCTCACAGACCTGTTAGTTTTTCTTTAAGAAGCCCTCCTGTTCTCCACTCATTACCTGTATTAACTGCACCTGTTTGAACTCATTACCTGTATAAAAGACACCTGTCCACACACTCAATCAAACAGACTCCAACCTCTCCACAATGGCCAAGACCAGAGAGCTGTGTAAGGACATCAGGGATAGAATTGTAGACCTGCACAAGGCTGGGATGGGCTACAGGACAATAGGCAAGCAGCTTGGTGAGAAGGCAACAACTGTTGGCGCAATTATTAGAAAATGGAAGAAGTTCAAGATGACGGTCAATCACCCTCGGTCTGGGGCTCCATGCAAGATCTCACCTCGTGGGGCATTAATGATCATGAGGAAGGCGAGGGATCAGCCCAGAACTACACTGCAGGACCTGGTCAATGACCTGAAGAGAGCTGGGACCACAGTCTCAAAGAAAACCATTAGTAACACACTACGCCGTCATGGATTAAAATCCTGCAGCGCACTCAAGGTCCCCCTGCTCAAGCCAGCGCATGTCCAGGCCCGTCTGAAGTTTGCCAATGACCATCTGGATGATCCAGAGGAGGAATGGGAGAAGGTCATGTGGTCTGATGAGACAAAAATAGAGCTTTTTGGTCTAAACTCCACTCGCCATGTTTGGAGGAAGAAGAAGGATGAGTACAACCCCAAGAACACCATCCCAACCGTGAAGCATGGAGGTGGAAACATCATTCTTTGGGGATGCTTTTCTGCAAAGGGGACAGGACGACTGCACCGTATTGAGGGGAGGATGGATCGGGCCATGTATTGCGAGATCTTGGCCAACAACCTCCTTCCCTCAGTAAGAGCATTGAAGATGGGTCGTGGCTGGGTCTTCCAGCATGACAACGACCCGAAACACACAGCCAGGGCAATGAAGGAGTGGCTCCGTAAGAAGCATCTCAAGGTCCTGGAGTGGCCTAGCCAGTCTCCAGACCTGAACCCAATAGAAAATCTTTGGAGGGAGCTGAAAGTCCGTATTGCCCAGTGACAGCCCCGAAACCTGAAGGATCTGGAGAAGGTCTGTATGGAGGAGTGGGCCAAAATCCCTGCTGCAGTGTGTGCAAACCTGGTCAAGAACTACAGGAAACGTATGATCTCTGTAATTGCAAACAAAGGTTTCTGTACCAAATATTAAGTTCTGCTTTTCTGATGTATCAAATACTTATGTCATGCAATAAAATGCAAATTAATTACTTATAAATCATACAATGTGATTTTCTGGATTTTTGTTTTAGATTCCGTCTCTCACAGTTGAACTTAACTTTCCTAATATTAATCACATTGCTTTGCTTTACAACCGGAGTAACCATGAAAATGATCCGCGGGAAAAGCGTCCTCCATTTGCTATTGAAGTCGTCTTTTTCCCCCCGCCTCTGTTCCGACAGGTGCATGATATTGGCATCTTCTAGGCTCTGTAGGCTATGGGCTTTCCAACCATGTTCCATGGGTCCTAGGCCTATAGGCTACGCTTAGAGTTATTTGTTCATCTGACCTAGAATTCCTTACAATCAAATGCCGACCGCATTATCTACCAAGAGAATTCTCTTTGATTTATAATCACAGCCGTGTATACCCCCCCCCCCCCCCCCCAAGCAGACACCTCGACGGCCCTGAAAGAAATTCATTGGACTCTATGTAAACTGGAAACCTTAAAATTCTTAAAATTAAGTGGTGATCCTAACTGACCTAAGACAGGGAATTTTTTACCCTGATTAAATGTCAGGAATTGTGAAAAAATGAGTTTAATAAATGTATTTGGCTAAGGTGTATGTAAACTTCCCACTTCCACCACTGTCCTGTCGATGTGGATAGGGGGCTGCTCCCTCTGCTGTTTCCTGAAGTTCATGATCTTCTCCTTTGTTTTGTCGACGTTGAGTGTGAGGTTATTTTCCTGACACCACACTCCGAGGGCCCTCACCTCCTCCCTGTAGGCCGTCTCGTTGTTGTTGGTAATCAAGCCTACCACTGTAGTGTCGTCTGCAAACTTGATGATTGAGTTGGAGGCGTGCATGGCCACGCAGTCATGGGTGAACAAGGAGTACAGGAGAGGGCTCAGAACGCACCCTTGTGTTGAGTGTTGAGGATCAGCTGGGTGGAGATGTTGTTTCCTTCCCTCTCCACCTGGGGGCGGCCCGTCAGAAAGTCCAGGACCCAGTTGCACAGGGCGGGGTCGAGACCCATGAACAGCATTCTTACATAGGTATTCCTCTTGTCCAGATGGGTTAGGGCAGTGTGATTGCGATTGCTTCGTCTGTGGACTTTTTGGGGCGGTAAGCAAATTGGAGTGGGTCTAGGTTATCAGGTAGCATTTTCCTACACTCGCATTAACATCTGCTGACCATGTGTATGAAACCAATACCATTTGATTTGATTTGATTTGGAGGTGACCTTAGCTTTCTTGTGAACAGGAACAATGGTGGCCCTCTTGAAGCATATGGGAACAGCAGACTGGGATAAGGATTGGTTGAATATGTCCATAAAACACACCAACCAGCTGGTCTGCGCATGCTCTGAGGACGCGGCTAGGGATGAGAACAATGTTTGTCAGTGATCATGTCTGTCAGCTTGCTTTTTAGTTACTGTATCTGTCAAACACTAATGCACTGTCTGGTGTATATCTATGTACTCCTGAGAGACAGACAGACAGACAGACAGACAGACAGACAGACAGACAGACAGACAGACAGACAGACAGACAGACAGACAGACAGACAGGTGCCCTCCATTCATCTAGCTAACCGTTTGCGGCGCCTGAAAATTAAAGTGCTTGTGGCTCATCATCTAATTTACCCTCCCTTCTCTCCCCACCCACTCTCTTCACCCCCCCCCCACCCCCCCCCTCTCCCCCTGTACAATACAGAGAGTGCTGTGATTGGTTTATGGAAAGAAGAACAGTGGCGGGGCAATATTCCTCCACATTACTAAAGCTTTAGCTGTGACTGTGAGTTCGGAGCAACAACACAAGGACTTAAGTGCTCTCCCGGCAGCTCTGTTGTTGCTATAAGAAGCTCGCTGGGACACTGGGTACAATTCAGTTATGTTTAAGAATACAGTACATCGCACTAAGGCATTGGGCTGTTATTGAGATGAACCATGACAAGGTTAGCGATGCGGTAGAGATTTGGATGTGGTAACCTGGTGTACAGTGGTTAAACCGTGTTTTAATCAGATCTGGATGTGGTAACCTGGTGTACAGCGGTTAAACCGTGTTTTAATCAGATCTGGATGTGGTAACCTGGTGTACAGCGTTTATACCGTGTTTTAATCCGATCTGGATGTGGTAACCTGGTGTACAGCGGTTAAACCGTGTTTTAATCAAATTTGGATGCGGTAACCTGGTGTACAGCGGTTAAACCGTGTTTTAATCAGATCTGGATGTGGTAACCTGGTGTACAGCGTTTAAACCGTGTTTTAATCAGATCTGGATGTGGTAACCTGGTGTACAGCGGTTAAACCGTGTTTTAATCAGATCTGGATGTGGTAACCTGGTGTACAGCGGTTAAACCGTGTTTTAATCAGATCTGGATGTGGTAACCTGGTGTACAGCGGTTAAACCGTGTTTTAATCAGATCTGGATGTGGTAACCTGGTGTACAGCGGTTAAACCGTGTTTTAATCAGATCTGGATGTGGTAACCTGGTGTACAGCGGTTAAACCGTGTTTTAATCAGATCTGGATGTGGTAACCTGGTGTACAGCGGTTAAACCGTGTTTTAATCAGATCTGGATGTGGTAACCTGGTGTACAGCGTTTATACCGTGTTTTAATCCGATCTGGATGTGGTAACCTGGTGTACAGCGGTTAAACCGTGTTTTAATCAAATTTGGATGTGGTAACCTGGTGTACAGCGGTTAAACCGTGTTTTAATCAGATCTGGATGTGGTAACCTGGTGTACAGCGTTTAAACCGTGTTTTAATCAGATCTGGATGTGGTAACCTGGTGTACAGCGGTTAAACCGTGTTTTAATCAGATCTGGATGTGGTAACCTGGTGTACAGCGGTTAAACCGTGTTTTAATCAGATCTGGATGTGGTAACCTGGTGTACAGCGGTTAAACCGTGTTTTAATCAGATCTGGATGTGGTAACCTGGTGTACAGCGGTTAAACCGTGTTTTAATCAGATCTGGATGTGGTAACCTGGTGTACAGCGTTTATACCGTGTTTTAATCCGATCTGGATGTGGTAACCTGGTGTACAGCGGTTAAACCGTGTTTTAATCAAATTTGGATGTGGTAACCTGGTGTACAGCGTTTAAACCGTGTTTTAATCAGATCTGGATGTGGTAACCTGGTGTACAGCGGTTAAACCGTGTTTTAATCAGATCTGGATGTGGTAACCTGGTGTACAGCGGTTAAACCGTGTTTTAATCAGATCTGGATGTGGTAACCTGGTGTACAGCGGTTAAACCGTGTTTTAATCCGATCTGGATGTGGTAACCTGGTGTACAGCGGTTAAACCGTGTTTTAATCAGATCTGGATGTGGTAACCTGGTGTACAGCGGTTAAACCGTGTTTTAATCATGTTCAACAACATCTGCTCTATATACTGCAGACAATCTGGGTACTCCCTCCCCGAGGGTGCTACGGTTTGAACTGGTCCAAAGATAGAAGCGTGTTCAACTTTCTCAGTCATTACCCACCTGTTCCCTGCTTTGTTACGGCTTGTTAGGTGTAACGCTCTATAAGATGAAATACTTCATTCTTTGATTATCCTTTTTTTAAATACAAATATTCATGTTATTTTAACGTCATTTTAAGTGTAGGTTGATGATGTAGAGTAACCCACATGGTTGTTATACACCCGTGTCCAGTGTGCTTTGACTAACTGTCCATTCGGTGCAGTGACCCAAGGCAACAACATCAATCTGCAAGTAGAATTTTTTCTTGACAAGTATACAGTTAAGCTATTTCTGGTATTTTAAGTGGTCCCTGACCATGTCTGACCATTCCCTCGGCTATTGTCATAGAGTTATAACATAAGTGGTTCACAGACAGTCTGACATTGAACACATGCATCAGACTTGACCCTGAAAACTGATACTGACCCATAGTGTGCCAAGTCAATACTTTTCAACAGAACTAATTAAAGCAATCTGTGAGGTATATACACTTTCATTAGATTGTATAGAATCCTATAAGTCATACAGTATATGTATAAAAACACATAAAACATCAAATATATAATAAAGGGCTAATTAATTACACACTAAATTGCAAATCAGTGTATGATATACATTATGATCGCTATTACGGAAGTGTTAGCTACCATTTATATATCATTCCTATATACAATTTTACAACTATTAGTGGCTTCTCACTATAAAGGCCCAATGCAGCCACTTTTATCTCAATATCAAATCATTTATGGGTAATAATGAATTACCTTACAGTGATAGATTTCTGTTAAAATGGTCAACAATATCTTTTAAAACAAACAATTTCTCAAGCAAGACTTTTGCTAGGACTGTCTGGGAGTGGTATTAGTGGGCGAAGCGAAACATTGCCATCTCTATTTGCCATGTCTTTAACCAAAGCCTAAAGGATTGTGTTTGTGTCCACAGCCGTGGAAGGAAGCTAAAGTCATTCCACTGCCTAAAAATAGTAAAGCACCCTTTGCTCTAACAGCCGCCCAATCAGTTTGCTTCCTGTATAGTAAACTGATGGAGGGATTTGTGTTTGAACAAATGCAATGCTATTTTTCAGAGCACAAGTTCACTACTGACTTTCAGCATGCATGCAGAGAAGGGCACTCAACTGGTACTGCACTGACTCAGATGACTGATGATTTGGCTAAAACTAATTGGTTAATAAGATGTTAGTTGAGGCTCTATAGTTACATGTAAGAGTAGCCTTTGATGTTATTGATCATAAATTGTTATTGAAGAAACTCATTTGCTATGGTTTTATATCCCCTGCCATCACATGGTTTGAGTTATTTATCCAATAGAACCCAGTGAGTGTTCTCCAATGGAAGTTTCTCTAACATCACATATATACCATGCGGTGTCCCTCAGGGCTGTTGCCTTGGGCCGTTACCCTTCTCTATTTCTGCCAATGATTTGCCACTGGTCTTAGACAAAGCTAGAAGGACTATGTATGTGGATATGATTCCACACTCTACATGCCAGCACACAAAGCCAGTGAGCTCACTGATATTTTAAATAAGGAGTTACCAATCAGAATGGGAGATTTAATAATTAACTGTTCTTATACAAGACATCTAAAACCAAAAGCATTGTATTTGGTTCAAAACATTCTCGAAGACCTAAACCTCAGCTGGAGTTGTGTATAAATGGGTGTGACTATTGAACAAGTTGAGGAAGCTGAACTCCTAGTTATAACATGATCAATGATCAATTATCATGGTCCAGTCATATTGACAAAGTTGTTGTGAAGATGGGGAGAGGTGTGTCTGTTATAAAAAGATGTTGTGCATTTTTGACAAGAAAGATCAACTGTACTAGTTGTTCAGCCTCTGGTCCCATCTTGATTCACATCAGGTAATATGGTCAGGTGCAGTAAAGAAAGACCTAGCAAAGCTGCAGCTGCCTCAGAACAGAGCAGCGCACCTTGTCCTTAACCGCAGATACAGAACTAACATCAACAACATGCCATGTCTTTCCTGGTTGAGGGTTGATGAGAGATGAACTGCTTCTCTTCTAGTTTTTATGAGAAACATTACTGTGATGAAATGTCCAGATTGTCTACATAATCAAATAACATTCAGCTCAGACACCCAGACATACCCCATACATACCCCATACATACACCATACATACCCCATACATACCCCATACATACACCATACATACCCCATACATACCCTATACATACCCCATACATACCCCATACATACCCCATACATACCCCATACATACCCCATACATACACCATACATACCCCATACATACACCATACATACCCCATACATACCCTATACATACCCCATACATACCCCATACATACCCCATACATACACCATACATACCCCATACATACACCATACATACCCCATACATACACCATACATACCCCATACATACCCTATACATACACCATACATACCCCATACATACCCCATACATACACCATACATACACCATACATACCCCATACATACCCTATACATACCCCATACATACCCCATACATACCCCATACATACCCCATACATACACCATACATACCCCATACATACCCTATACATACCCCATACATACCCCATACATACCCCATACATACCCCATACATACCCCATACATACACCATACATACCCCATACATACCCTATACATACCCCATACATACCCCATACATACCCCATACATACACCATACATACCCCATACATACCCTATACATACCCCATACATACCCCATACATACCCCATACATACACCATACATACCCCATACATACCCCATACATACCCCATACATACCCCATACATACACCATACATACCCCATACATACCCCATACATACCCCATACATACACCATACATACCCCATACATACCCCACAATACATGCCACCAGGGTTCTCTTCACAGTTCCTTTGTCCGAAACGAATTCACAGCAACACACAGTATTATTCAGAGCCATGATCGCGCGGAACTTCCTTTCCATCTCCTATTACCCAAGAAAACAGGAAAAACGGATTAAACAACATCTCACAGAACGGCAGGGATTGTGAGGGGATACACACACACACACTCTCTAACACGCACATAATTATGGTTTTTGTATTGTTTGTATATGGTTGTATTTTAAATGTGTGTGACTGTCCTTGTGTATCAGTGTTTTTTGTTACTTGTCATGTTTTGTGTTTCTTGTGGACCCCAGGAAGAGTAGCTGCTGCTTCTGCTAAATCTAATGGGGCTCCTAGTAAACACATAAAAAGCAGACTCTGTAAACTAGATTAGAGTTAGACAGGGCATTTGTTCTGTCATTATAGTGTTGTTATGATGTTGTTTTGTTGGAATAACTCTACAATTTAAAGTATTGAACACAACAAACCGATTAAACTCTTGCCGTATTGAAACATATTAAAATGGTTTCTCCGTTTAATCACATAAATGTATCTTCATTTCAGTGGTTTTTCATGATAGTATTTTATTATCTCAGTTTTGCATTGTTGTCACGTTCCTGACCTGTTTTATGTTATTTTTGTATGTGTTTAGATGGTCAGGGCGTGAGTTGGGGTGGGCATTCTATGTTTTGTGTTTCTATGTTTAGGTCGTTTGTAATTAGCCTTATATGGTTCTCAATCAGGGACAGGTGTTTTACGTTTTCCTCTGATTGAGAACCATATATAGGTTGGCTGTTCACACTGTTTGTTTGTGGGTGATTGTCTTCCGTGTCTGTGTATGTGCACCACACAGGACTGTTTCGTTTGTTCGTTCGTTTGATGTAGTCCGTTCCTGTTCGTGAGTTCTTCGTGCATTTATGTAAGTTCCATGTTCAGGTCTGTCTACCTCGGTTTTGGTTATTTTGTAAATTCTCAAGTTTGTTTAGTTTTCGTCTTGTTTCAATAAACATTCATGTCGTATCACAACGCTGCGTTTTGGTCGAATCCCTACTCCTCCTCTTCGGACGAAGAGGAGGAGGAAAATCGTTACAGAATCACCCACCCCAACCAAAGACCAAGCGGCGTGGGAGAGCTCAACAGCGAAACCAGGACTCGTGGACATGGGAGGAAATATTGGACGGAAAAGGACCTTGGGCTCAGACAGGGGAATATCGCCGCTCTGTTGAAGAGAGGGAGGCAGCTAAAGCCCAGGAGCGGTGGTTTGAGGAGGCAGCAAGGAGACATGGCTGGAGACCCGAAAAGCCTGTGAGTAAACCCCAAAAATTTCTTGGGGGGGGGGCTTAAAGGGAGAGTGGCGAAGTCAGGTAGGAGACCTGCGCCCACTTCCTGTACTTACCGTGGAGAGCGAGAGTACGGGCAGACACCGTGTTACGCAGTAGAGCGCATGGTGTCTCCTGTACGTGTGCATAGGCCGGTTCGGTACATTCCAGCTCCACGTATCGGCCGGGCTAGATTGAGCGTTGAGCCGGATGTCATGAAGCCGGCCCAACGCATCTGGCCACCAGTGCGTCTCCTCGGGCCGGCTTACATGGCACCAGCCTTACGCATGGTGTCCCCGGTTCGCCTACATAGCCCGGTGCGGGTTATTCCACCTCCCCGCACTGGTTGGGCGACGGGGAGCATACAACCAGGTAAGGTTGGGCAGGCTCAGTGCTCAAGGGAGCCAGTACGCCTGCACGGTCCGGTATTTCCGGCGCCACCTCCCCGCTCCAGGCCAGTGCCTACACCACGCACCAGGCTTCCAGTGCGTCTCCAGAACCCTGTTCCTCCTCCACGCACTAGCCCTATGGTGCGTGTCTCCAGCCCAGTACCACCAGTCCCGACACCACGCACCAAGCCTCCTGTGCGTCTCCAGAGCCCTGTGCGCACTGTTCCTTCTCCCCGCATTCGCCCTGAGGTGCGTGCCCTCAGCCCGGTACCTCCAGTTCCGGTACCACGCACCAGGCCTATAGTGCGCATCGAGAGTCCAGTGTGCCCTGTTGTTGTTCCCCGCACTAGCCTGAAGGTGTGTGTCCTTAGCCCGGTACCTCCAGTTCCGGCACCACGCACCAGGCTTCCAGGGCGTCTCCAGAGCCCTGTACGCACTGTTCCTTCTCCCCGTACTCGCCCTGATGTGCGTGCCCTCAGCCCGGTACCACCAGTGCCGGTACCACGCACCAGGCCTATAGTACGCCTTGAGAGTCCAGTGTGCCCTGTTGTTGTTCCCCGCACTAGCCTGAAGGTGCGTGTCTTTAGCCCGGTACCTCCAGTTCCGGTACCACGCACCAGGCCTACAGTGCGTCTCAGCCGGCCAGAGTCTGCCGTCTGCCCAGCGGCGCCTGAACTGTCCGTCTGCCCAGCGGCGCCTGAACTGTCCGTCTGCCCAACGGCGCCTGAACTGTCGGTCTGCCCAACGCCGTCTGAACTGTCCGTCTGCCAAGCGCCGCATGAACTGCCCGTCTGTATTGAGCCTTCAAAGCCGCCCGTCGGTACTGAGCCTTCAAAGCCGCCCGTCTGCCATGAGCCTGCAAAGCCGCCCGTCTGCCATGAGCCTACAGAGCCGTCCGCCAGACAGGAGCCTACAGAGCCGTCCGCCAGACAGGAGCCGCTAGAGCCGTCCGCCAGACAGGAGCCGCTAGAGCCTTCCGCCCGACAGGAGCCGCTAGAGCCTTCCGCCCGACAGGAGCCACTAGAGCCTTCCGCCAGACAGGATCAGCCAGAGCCTTCCGCCAGACAGGATCAGCCAGAGCCTTCCGCCAGACAGGATCAGCCAGAGCCTTCCGCCAGACAGGATCAGCCAGAGCTGTCAGCGAGCCATGACCAGCCAGAGCCGTCAGCGAGCCATGACCAGCCAGAGCCGTCATCCAGCCATGACCAGCCAGAGCCGTCATCCAGCCATGACCAGCCAGAGCCGTCATCCAGCCATGAGCCGTCATTCAGCCATGAGCCGTCATCCAGCCATGACCAGCCAGAGCCGTCATCCAGCCATGACCAGCCAGAGCCGTCATCCAGCCATGACCAGCCAGAGCCGTCATCCAGCCATGACCAGCCAGAGCCGTCATCCAGCCATGACCAGCCAGAGCCGTCATCCAGCATTAAGCCATCATCCAGCCAGGATCCGCCAGAGCCAGCCAGCCAGGATCCGCCAGAGCCAGCCAGCCAGGATCCGCCAGAGCCAGCCAGCCAGGATCCGCCAGAGCCAGCCAGCCAGGATCCGCCAGAGCCAGCCAGCCAGGATCTGCCAGTCATTCTGGTGTTGCCCCTCATTCTGGTGTTGCCCCTCATTCTGGTGTTGCCCCTCATTCTGGTGTTGCCCCTCATTCCGGTGTTGCCCCTCATTCTGGTGCTGCTCCTTATCCTGGTGATGCCCCTTAATTTAGGTGGGGTTATTTGGAGGGTGGTCATTGTGAGGGGGATAAAGAAGCGGGGATTTATTATGGTGGGATGGGAACCACGCCCAGAGCCTGAGCCGCCACCGTGGACAGATGCCCACCCAGACCCTCCCCTAGACTTTTGGTGGTGCGTCCGGAGTTCGCACCTTGAGGGGGGGGGGGGTTCTGTCACGTTCCTGACCTGTTTTATGTTATTTTTGTATGTGTTTAGATGGTCAGGGCGTGAGTTGGGGTGGGCATTCTATGTTTTGTGTTTCTATGTTTAGGTCGTTTGTAATTAGCCTTATATGGTTCTCAATCAGGGACAGGTGTTTTACGTTTTCCTCTGATTGAGAACCATATATAGGTTGGCTGTTCACACTGTTTGTTTGTGGGTGATTGTCTTCCGTGTCTGTGTATGTGCACCACACGGGACTGTTTCGTTTGTTCGTTCGTTTGATGTAGTCCGTTCCTGTTCGTGAGTTCTTCGTGCATTTATGTAAGTTCCATGTTCAGGTCTGTCTACCTCGGTTTTGGTTATTTTGTAAATTCTCAAGTTTGTTTAGTTTTCGTCTTGTTTCAATAAACATTCATGTCGTATCACAACGCTGCGTTTTGGTCGAATCCCTACTCCTCCTCTTCGGACGAAGAGGAGGAGGAAAACCGTTACAATTGTGACATAATGATGTTAACTTTGGTGGCTTAAAGTGTGTCCTGTATTTCACTGTGCTTATTTAATTTAATTTTACTTACTTTAATTTCAAAGTTAACCAGACACAGTAAAGATATTGTCAGGTATGTATGATGATAACAACAATACTCGCCGACAGACATTGGTTTTTCTTTGTCCTTATATAACCACACGCTTATTGTGTGAGGAGACTTTTGTTGTTGTTCTCTGTTCTCTAATCTAAAACATTTTGCAGGTCTACCACATAATAATCACTAACAACGGTCATATATTGTATGTGGACGTTTGTGTCCACCAATTGCTTATTCCTTCGTTATTATGGTCTTTAAATGGACTGCCTACTTGGTGGAGGGTAATTAGTAACTGTGTGTGTGTGCGTAACCTGAACAGGTGTTGGCGGTTGATAGTGACAGGGAGGAATAGCCTCATGCTGACACCTTTTGAGGCGTGAAACAATCTCGAGCTACAGTTACAGTATACCTTGAATAGCTTGCGGGTAGGTGGCATCCACAATTGCAGTGAAGTGTGTGTGTGTGTGTGTGTGTGTGTTCAGGGTGGACACTTCAGAAACGATACCTGGTGGTTGTGTGTACGCAGCTCTTTTAACACCACGCTGAACGTACACGTTCTCTGAAGTCTGCTAAGGCCACTTGACCTGAATTACCGCACTGGAATAGGCTCTTAGTTTCACCAAAGTGGACTCTCCCCCCCCCCCCCCCCCCTCCCCCTCACTGCCAATTCATGTAGTTGTACTGCGTGGCAGAGTGATTGTTGGAGGTTGCTGATCGATGATCCGCGATTCATCTCGCTGAGATCTTTTGTTACTCCCTCTACTTGACATCAACTGAACATCACAGCTGTTGTTTTTGTTCAACCAGATTGGATCTTAATAGTGTACTACTTTTTTTAAAACGGCAGCGAATGTAGAGATAGATCGATTGTAGTGGGGGGGCTGAGATAAGAATGGCTCAAATCCCCCACTGCCAGGTGGTATACAGTATGTAGTCCTGAGTTAGCTCAAACCCCCATTGCCAGGGGGTATATGTTGTCCGGAGTTGGCTATGCTCCCACTAGACCAGACTCAATCACAATGAAGGTCACGGCTTTAAATTGACTTTTACAGACAGTGTGGGGATAATATCTAATATCAAGCTAACAGAGCACGGGGCTTTGAGTATCCTGCCTTCATCTGTCTCTCCCTCCTCGGTCTGAGAAGACTAGATGTCTCAGTGGGACAGTAGTCACCAACCGGTCGGTCGCTTAGTGACCGCAGGTCCATCTTCAAGTCATTCCTAGTCGATCACCAAACATTTCTGTGATAAAGCCAACGATAGAGGCTGTGATAAAGTCAACGATAGAGGCTGTGATAAAGTCAACGATAAAGGCTGTGATAAAGCCAACGATAAAGGCTGTGATAAAGCCAACGATAAAGGCTGTGATAAAGCCAACGATAAAGGCTGTGATAAAGTCAACGATAAAGGATGTGATAGAGGCTGTGATAAAGGCAACGATAAAGGATGTGATAGAGGCTGTGATAAAGTCAACGATAGAGGCTGTGATAAAGTCAACGATAGAGGTTGTGATAGAGGTTGTGATAAAGCCAACGATAAAGGCTGTGATAAAGCCAACGATAAAGGCTGTGATAAAGCCAACGATAAAGGTTGTGATAAAGTCAACGATAAAGGCTGTGATAAAGCCAACGATAGAGGCTGTGATAAAGCCAACGATAGAGGCTGTGATAGAGGTTGTGATAAAGCCAACGATAGAGGCTGTGATAAAGCCAACGATAAAGGCTGTGATAAAGTCAACGATAAAGGCTGTGATAAAGTCAACGATAGAGGTTGTGATAAAGCCAACGATAAAGGCTGTGATAAAGCCAACGATAGAGGCTGTGATAAAGCCAACGATAGAGGCTGTGATAAAGTCAACGATAGAGGCTGTGATAAAGCCAACGATAGAGGCTGTGATAAAGCCAACGATAGAGGCTGTGATAAAGTCAACGATAAAGGCTGTGATAAAGCCAACGATAGAGGCTGTGATAGAGGTTGTGATAAAGCCAACGATAAAGGCTGTGATAAAGCCAACGATAGAGGCTGTGATAGAGGTTGTGATAAAGCCAACGATAGAGGTTGTGATAAAGCCAACGATAAAGGCTGTGATAGAGGCTGTGATAAAGCCAACGATAGAGGCTGTGATAAAGTCAACGATAAAGGCTGTGATAAAGTCAACGATAGAGGTTGTGATAAAGCCAACGATAGAGGCTGTGATAAAGTCAACGATAGAGGCTGTGATAAAGCCAACGATAAAGGCTGTGATAGAGGCTGTGATAAAGTCAACGATAAAGGCTGTGATAAAGTCAACGATAAAGGCTGTGATAAAGCCAACGATAAAGGCTGTGATAAAGCCAACGATAGAGGCTGTGATAAAGTCAACGATAGAGGCTGTGATAAAGCCAACGATAAAGGCTGTGATAGAGGCTGTGATAAAGTCAACGATAAAGGCTGTGATAAAGTCAACGATAAAGGCTGTGATAAAGCCAACGATAAAGGCTGTGATAGAGGTTGTGATAAAGCCAACGATAGAGGCTGTGATAGAGGTTGTGATAAAGCCAACGATAGAGGCTGTGATAAAGCCAACGATAGAGGTTGTGATAAAGCCAACGATAGAGGCTGTGATAAAGCCAACGATAGAGGCTGTGATAAAGCCAACGATAGAGGCTGTGATAAAGCCAACGATAGAGGCTGTGATAGAGGTTGTGATAAAGCCAACGATAGAGGCTGTGATAAAGCCAACGATAGAGGCTGTGATAAAGCCAACGATAAAGGCTGTGATAAAGCCAACGATAGAGGCTGTGATAAAGCCAACGATAGAGGCTGTGATAAAGCCAACAATAGAGGCTGTGATAGAGTCTGTGCTAGGGGCTGTGTTAGAGATTTGCACTCCTTTTTTATTTTTTATTGTGTTGCGCTGTTGGTGGTAGATGCACATGATTCAGAAGCCCTGAGCATCGGTAAACAAAGTGTTCACATTTTGAACCATTTAATTTGTCTGAAAAGATACTCTGCCTACCTGGTGGACCGGGAGATCTGTGGCTAAATCGAGTTTGCCTACTGCGCTAGCCAATCGGATAGCTCAAATCATCGTTCCTACAGCAACCCCGGCCTACATGATATTTCACAACTTTTAAAACTCTGACCATAGAGAGACTGTCAGAATACAGCAAAGACCTGCTATTTTTATGCGTGAGTTCATGTCTCTGTACAGCAAATACCTGCTATTTTTATGTGTGAGTTCATGTCTACGTTTTTATTCAACACTATTACAAAACATAAAATGTGCTTCTCCTTACTTCCAGTCGCGCTGCGCTGAATGAGTAGCCAAGTGTATCGATAGCTCCGCGTTTTTTATTATTATTAGCAGCTCGTCATGTCTATTTTAATATGGGAGCAAATTCCCGCAGCAATGTTCCAACATCTAGTGGAAAGCCTTCCCAGAAGAGTGGAGGCTGTTATAGCAGCAATGTTCCAACATCTAGTAGAAAGCCTTCCCAGAAGAGTGGAGGATTTTATAGCAGCAAAGGGGTGTGGGACCAACTCCTTATTAATGCCCATGATTTTGGAATGAGATGTTTGACGAGCAGGTGTCCACATACTGTTGGTCATGTAGTGTATGAGAAGTTACTAAAGATCTGATTTGTTAAAGTTGAATTAAAACTTCTCCGTTCTGTCCAGGTATGTAACGGGACACCCTCCCAAAGCTGATTTCCTCTGTGTCCTAACCACTAACCCTAACCCCTAGTTCTATCCCTAACTTTCATACAACTATCATTTTGTTCTGTCGCAGGTGTGAGATCAGAGACACTCACCTGGTTGAGGAGAGCAACCTGGAGACCCTGAAGATCAATAACTCCTCCTCTAGTCCTCTAACAGATCCGATAGGATGCTATAGGACCGATCCTAACTGTCCTTCTGCTTCCATGTTCCAAGGTATGAGATTAGAGACACTCACCTGGTTGAGGAAAGCGTCCTGGAGACCCTGAAGATCAAATCTGACTTCCTCAACTTCAAGCCCCGTCCCTTTAACATGCGTGAGTTCTACGACCGGACAGGCCATGACATCAAGGACATGCTGCTGTCATGCTACTACCGCGGCGTGGAGTGCAGCGCTGAGGACTTTACTGTGGTGAGTCACCGTGTAGCATCTGGTTGAAACTCTGTGATGCTAAGCTGTCTGCCCTCTGCTGGCTACGTGAACACAGCTCATCACCGTGGTGTTGTAGCATAGAGTGTAGGACTGACTGGGTTTCCTCTAATGGTTTTATCTGATGCAGCTGATCATCCACTTCAAAGTGGTGAGGGACATTGTTAGCGCGTGCAACGGAGGTGGTTCGGAGAATACGCTCTCGCTCTCGCTCTCGATCAGCAACCTTACCTGAGACCAGAAGACTTGTCTTAACGCTACCAGGTCAAATCTAGGCTCAAGGTCAATTCTAGGTCAATTCTAGGTCTATTCTAGGCTCTAGGTCAGTTTCAGGCTCAAGGTCAATTCTAGGCTCTAGGTCAATTCTAGGTCAATTCTAGGTTAATTCTAGACTCTAGGTCAATTCTAGGCTCTAGGTCAGTTTCAGGCTCTAGGTCAATTCTGGGCTCTAGGTCAGTTTCAGGCTCTAGGTCAATTCTAGACTCCAGGTCAATTCTAGTTTAATTCTAGGCTCTAGGTTAATTCTAGGCTCTAGGTCAGTTTCAGGCTCTAGGTCAGTTTCAGGCTCTAGGTTAATTCTAGGCTCTAGGTCAATTCTAGGCTATAGGTCAGTTTTAGGCTTTAGGTCAGTTTCAGGCTCTAGGTCAATTCTAGGCTCTAGGTCAATTCTAGGTTAATTCTAGGCTCTAGGTCAATTCTAGGCTCTAGGTCAGTTTTAGGCTCTAGGTCAGTTTTAGGCTCTAGGTCAGTTTTAGGCTCTAGGTCCAGTCTCTAACTCCATGATACCTGTAGTCTCTGTAGCAGTGAGCTCCAGTCTCTAACTCCATAATACCTGTAGTCTCTGTAGCATTGAGCTCTAGACTCTAACTCCATGATACCTGTAGTCTCAGTAGCATTGAGCTCTAGACTCTAACTCCATGATACCTGTAGTCTCTGTAGCATTGAGCTCCAGTCTCTAACTCCATGATACCTGTAGTCTCAGTAGCATTGAGCTCTAGTCTCTAACTCCATGATACCTGTAGTCTCTGTAGCATTGAGCTCCAGTCTCGACCTCCATGATACCTGTAGTCTCTGTAGCATTGAGCTCCAGTCTCGACCTCCATGTTACCTGTAGTCTCTGTAGCATTGAGCTCCAGTCTCTAACTCCATGATACCTGTAGTCTCAGTAACATTGAGCTCCAGTCTCTAACTCAATTATACCTGTAGTCTCAGTAGCATTGAACTCCAGTCTCTAACTCAATTATACATGTAGTCTCAGTAGCATTGAGCTCCAGTCTCTAACTCCATGATACCTGTAGTCTCAGTAGCATTGAGCTCTAGTCTCTAACTCCATGATACCTGTAGTCTCTGTAGCATTGAGCTCCAGTCTCTAACTCCATGATACCTGTAGTCTCAGTAGCATTGAGCTCCAGTCTCTAACTCCATGATACCTGTAGTCTCTGTAGCAGTGAGCTCCAGTCTCTAACTCCATGATACCTGTAGTCTCTGTAGCATTGAGCTCCAGTCTCTAACTCCATGATACCTGTAGTCTCTGTAGCATTGAGCTCCAGTCTCGACCTCCATGATACCTGTAGTCTCTGTAGCATTGAGCTCCAGTCTCGACCTCCATGATACCTGTAGTCTCAGTAGCATTGAGCTCCAGTCTCGACCTCCATGATACCTGTAGTCTCTGTAGCATTGAGCTCCAGTCTCTAACTCCATGATACCTGTAGTCTCTGTAGCATTTAGCTCCAGTCTCGACCTCCATGATACCTGTAGTCTCTGTAGCAATGAGCTCCAGTCTCGACCTCCATGTTACCTGTAGTCTCTGTAGCATTGAGCTCCAGTCTCTAACTCCATGATACCTGTAGTCTCTGTAGCATTGAGCTCCAGTCTCTAACTCCATGATACCTGTAGTCTCTGTAGCATTGAGCTCCAGTCTCTAACTCCATGATACCTGTAGTCTCTGTAGCATTGAGCTCCAGTCTCTAACTCCCCAATACCTGTAGTCTCAGTAGCATTGAGCCCCAGTCTCTAACTCCATGATACCTGTAGTCTCAGTAACATTGAGCTCCAGTCTCTAACTCCATGATACCTGTAGTCTCTGTAGCATTGAGCTTTAGACTCTAACTCCATGATACCTGTAGTCTCAGTAGCATTGAGCTCCAGTCGCTAACTCCATGATACCTGTAGTCTCTGTAGCATTGAGCTCCAGTCTCTAACTCCATGATACCTGTAGTCTCTGTAATATTGAGCTCCAGTCTCTAACTCCATGATACCTGTAGTCTCAGTAGCATTGAGCTCTAGTCTCTAACTCCATGATACCTGTAGTCTCTGTAGCATTGAGCTCCAGTCTCTAACTCCATGATACCTGTAGTCTCAGTAACATTGCGCTCCAGTCTCTAACTCCATGATACCTGTAGTCTCTGTAGCAGTGAGCTCCAGTCTCTAACTCCATGATACCTGTAGTCTCTGTAGCATTGAGCTCCAGTCTCTAACTCCATGATACCTGTAGTCTCAGTAGCATTGAGCTCCAGTCTCTAACTCCATGATACCTGTAGTCTCAGTAGCATTGAGCTCCAGTCTCTAACTCAATTATACCTGTAGTCTCAGTAGCATTGAGCTCCAGTCTCTAACTCCATGATACCTGTAGTCTCAGTAGCATTGAACTCCAGTCTCTAACTCAACTATACCTGTAGTCTCAGTAGCATTGAGCTCCAGTCTCTAACTCCATGATACCTGTAGTCTCTGTAGCATTGAGCTCTAGACTCTAACTCCATGATACCTGTAGTCTCTGTAGCATTGAGCTCCAGTCTCTAACTCCATGATACCTGTAGTCTCTGTAGCATTGAGCTCCAGTCTCTAACTCCATGATACCGGTAGTCTCTGTAGCATTGAGCTCCAGTCTCGACCTCCATGATACCTGTAGTCTCTGTAGCATTGAGCTCCAGTCTCGACCTCCATGATACCTGTAGTCTCTGTAGCATTGAGCTCCAGTCTCGACCTCCATGATACCTGTAGTCTCTGTAGCATTGAGCTCCAGTCTCGACCTCCATGATACCTGTAGTCTCTGTAGCATTGAGCTCCAGTCTCTAACTCCCCAATACCTGTAGTCTCAGTAGCATTGAGCCCCAGTCTCTAACTCCATGATACCTGTAGTCTCAGTAACATTGAGCTCCAGTCTCTAACTCCATGATACCTGTAGTCTCAGTAGCATTGAGCTCCAGTCTCTAACTCCATGATACCTGTAGTCTCTGTAGCATTGAGCTCCAGTCTCTAACTCCATGATACCTGTAGTCTCTATAGCATTGAGCTCCAGTCTCTAACTCCATGATACCTGTAGTCTCTGTAGCATTGAGCTCCAGTCTCTAACTCCATGATACCTGTAGTCTCTGTAGCATTGAGCTCCAGTCTCTAACTCCATGATACCTGTAGTCTCTGTTTGACCTACCCACCTGTGTTGGTAGATGTAGCAGAAACACCTCTCTAGACTTTCGGGGACCTCCTTCTTGAGGACGGAGAGAAAAAATGTCAATGTTAAAGTTCATTTCCTGCAATTCTACACATTTTGCTATGGGGCATAGAGAAAAGGTTGCAGTTTATGACCCATTTCACACAATTCTACAAATTTTGCCATGTGGCAGAGAGACATTTTTGCACTTTTAAAGCAAGTTTTCTGGAATTTTACACATTTAGACTTGTCTTATTTATGATATTTGTGTGAGAGTGACTAACGAAATCAATGGGGGTCCCCTGGAGGTCAGTGCCCTGCGTGCCTGGTCAGTATTCAACCATGACTAACTTACCAGTCTAAAAAAGTGTTAGCTGACATGACTAATTGAGTGACTGATAATGACATCCAAAACAAGAGAAGAACTGCTGATCACAGTTTTAACTGGCACCTTGTGTATTCTACTATTCTGACTCTCAACAGTAAGTTGAGACCCTGACTGATCCCCCCCCCCCCCCCCCCCCCCAGCCCCCAACAAAAATAATATTATTTATATTTTTTGGGGGTCGGGCCTAAGCTACCACTTATGTTGTTTATGCCTGGAGCTGGCCAGGCTCAGTAACACATAAAGACCTCCCTTTGCTGCTCTTCTTCAGATGTTTTTACACCGTTAGTCAAATAGTTAATTAATGTGATACAAAAATGGTGGTGGCGGCACATTTCAAATGGCTTGTTGACTTTGAGATCGGTGTCAGGGCTGTTGTGAAGACATCTGCAGTTCAGTTTCCGTTTGAATGAAAACAACCATTTACCTGGATTAGCTTTGATTTTACCATTTAGCTCTGGCACTACAACGAATAAAAAGTCATTGAAATGATATGATTGATGTGAAATACAAGCCACGCAGGTGTATCTTTCCTGTGAAAGCTGTATCATTAACTTTTGATCAACTGCCAAAATAGTCAGCCCACATCAAGTGACCTAACATGACTTCCTGTGTCGACTACAAGGATACTGCTGTGGCTCTCCTCCTCTCCTCTCCTCTCCTCTCCTCTCCTCTCCTCTCCTCTCCTCTCTCCTCCTCTCCTCTCCTCTCCTCTCCTCTCCTCTCCTCTCCTCTCCTCTCCTCTCCTCTCCTCTCTCCTCCTCTCCTCTCCTCTCCTCTCCTCTCCTCTCCTCTCCTCTCCTCTCCTCTCCTCTCCTCTCCTCTCCTCTCCTCTCCCTGCCCTTCACTGTCCCTCTGCTGAGGTAAAATGTTCATGGTCTGAAAGACACACCTTTCCCTATGGCCCTTAGAAACGTGTACTGCCAGGTACTGTAATGTACTCTGCTGTGAGGGTCCTGTAGTATCATAATGTAGTATCATAATGTAGTAACATAATGTAGTAACATAATGTAGTATCATAATGTAGTATCATAATGTAGTCTCTACTCTGCTGTGAGGGTCCTGTAGTAACATAATGTAGTAACATAATGTAGTAACATAATTTAGTAACATAATGTAGTATCATAATGTAGTAACATAATGTAGTCTCTACTCTGCTGTGAGGGTCCTGTAGTAACATAATGTAGTAACATAATGTAGTATCATAATGTAGTATCATAATGTAGTATCATAATGTAGTAACATAATGTAGTAACATAATGTAGTAACATAATGTAGTATCATAATGTAGTAACATAATGTAGTCTCTACTCTGCTGTGAGGGTCCTGTAGTATCATAATATAGTAACATAATGTAGTAACATAATGTAGTAACATAATGTAGTATCATAATGTAGTAACATAATGTAGTAACATAATGTAGTAACATAATGTAGTATCATAATGTAGTAACATAATGTAGTATCATAATGTAGTAACATAATGTAGTCTCTACTCTGCTGTGAGGGTCCTGTAGTATCATAATATAGTAACATAATGTAGTAACATAATGTAGTAACATAATGTAGTCTCTACTCTGCTGTGAGGGTCCTGTAGTATCATAATGTAGTATAATAATGTAGTCTCTACTCTGCTGTGAGGGTCCTGTAGTAACATAATGTAGTAACATAATGTAGTAACATAATGTAGTATCATAATGTAGTATCATAATGTAGTATCATAATGTAGTATCATAATGTAGTAACATAATGTAGTAACATAATGTAGTAACAAAATGTAGTAACATAATGTAGTCTCTACTCTGCTGTGAGGGTCCTGTAGTATCATAATGTAGTAACATAATGTAGTCTCTACTCTGCTGTGAGGGTCCTGTAGTATCATAATGTAGTAACATAATGTAGTATCATAATGTAGTATCATAATGTAGTAACATAATGTAGTAACATAATTTAGTAACATAATGTAGTAACATAATGTAGTCTCTACTCTGCTGTGAGGGTCCTGTAGTATCATAATGTAGTAACATAATGTAGTAACATAATGTAGTATCATAATGTAGTAACATAATGTAGTATCATAATGTAGTATCATAATGTAGTATCATAATGTAGTAACATAATGTAGTAACATAATGTAGTAACAAAATGTAGTAACATAATGTAGTCTCTACTCTGCTGTGAGGGTCCTGTAGTATCATAATGTAGTAACATAATGTAGTCTCTACTCTGCTGTGAGGGTCCTGTAGTAACATAATGTAGTATCATAATGTAGTATCATAATGTAGTATCATAATGTAGTATCATAATGTAGTCTCTACTCTGCTGTGAGGGTCCTGTAGTATCATAATGTAGTAACATAATGTAGTAACATAATGTAGTCTCTACTCTGCTGTGAGGGTCCTGTAGTAACATAATGTAGTATCATAATGTAGTAACATAATGTAGTAACATAATGTAGTCTCTACTCTGCTGTGAGGGTCCTGTAGTATCATAATGTAGTATCATAATGTAGTAACATAATGTAGTAACATAATGTAGTATCATAATGTAGTAACATAATGTAGTCTTTACTCTGCTGTGAGGGTCCTGTAGTATCATAATATAGTATCATAATATAGTAACATAATGTAGTAACATAATGTAGTAACATAATGTAGTATCATAATGTAGTAACATAATGTAGTCTCTACTCTGCTGTGAGGGTCCTGTAGTATCATAATATAGTATCATAATATAGTAACATAATGTAGTAACATAATCTAGTAACATAATTTAGTAACATAATGTAGTAACATAATGTAGTCTCTACTCTGCTGTGAGGGTCCTGTAGTATCATAATGTAGTATAATAATGTAGTCTCTACTCTGCTGTGAGGGTCCTGTAGTATCATAATGTAGTAACATAATGTAGTAACATAATGTAGTATCATAATTTAGTATCATAATGTAGTAACATAATGTAGTCTCTACTCTGCTCTGAGGGTCCTGTAGTATCATAATGTAGTAACATAATGTAGTCTCTACTCTGCTGTGAGGGTCCTGTAGTATCATAATGTAGTATCATAATGTAGTAACATAATGTAGTAACATAATGTAGTATCATAATGTAGTATCATAATGTAGTAACATAATGTAGTATCATATTGTAGTGACATAATGTAGTCTCTACTCTGCTGTGAGGGTCCTGTAGTATCATAATGTAGTATCATAATGTAGTAACATAATGTAGTAACATAATGTAGTATCATAATGTAGTATCATAATGTAGTATCATAATGTAGTATCATAATGTAGTATCATAATGTAGTAACATAATGTAGTATCATAATGTAGTAACATAATGTAGTCTCTACTCTGCTGTGAGGGTCCTGTAGTATCATAATGTAGTATCATAATGTAGTATCATAATGTAATATCATAATGTAGTATCATAATGTAGTAACATAATTTAGTAACATAATGTAGTAACATAATGTAGTCTCTACTCTGCTGTGAGGGTCCTGTAGTAACATAATGTAGTAACATAATGTAGTATCATAATGTAGTATCATAATGTAGTAACATAATGTAGTATCATAATGTAGTATCATAATGTAGTATCATAATGTAGTATCATAATGTAGTAACATAATGTAGTAACATAATGTAGTATCATAATGTAGTAACATAATGTAGTAACATAATGTAGTAACATAATGTAGTATCATAATGTAGTATCATAATGTAGTAACATAATGTAGTAACATAATGTAGTAACAAAATGTAGTAACATAATGTAGTAACATAATGTAGTAACATAATGTAGTAACAAAATGTAGTAACATAATGTAGTAACATAATGTAGTCTCTACTCTGCTGTGAGGGTCCTGTAGTATCATAATGTAGTAACATAATTTAGTAACATAATGTAGTCTCTACTCTGCTGTGAGGGTCCTGTAGTATCATAATGTAGTAACATAATTTAGTAACATAATGTAGTATCATAATGTAGTAACATAATGTAGTCTCTACTCTGCTGTGAGGGTCCTGTAGTAACATAATGTAGTAACATAATGTAGTATCATAATGTAGTCTCTACTCTGCTGTGAGGGTCCTGTAGTATCATAATGTAGTAACATAATTTAGTAACATAATGTAGTAACATAATGTAGTCTCTACTCTGCTGTGAGGGTCCTGTAGTATCATAATGTAGTAACATAATTTAGTAACATAATGTAGTCTCTACTCTGCTGTGAGGGTCCTGTAGTATCATAATTTAGTATCATAATGTAGTAACATAATGTAGTCTCTACTCTGCTGTGAGGGTCCTGTAGTATCATAATTTAGTATCATAATGTAGTAACATAATGTAGTCTCTACTCTGCTGTGAGGGTCCTGTAGTATCATAATGTAGTAACATAATGTAGTCTCTACTCTGCTGTGAGGGTCCTGTAGTATCATAATTTAGTATCATAATGTAGTAACATAATGTAGTCTCTACTCTGCTGTGAGGGTCCTGTAGTATCATAATGTAGTATCATAATGTAGTATCATAATGTAGTATAATAATGTAGTCTCTACTCTGCTGTGAGGGTCCTGTAGTAACATAATGTAGTAACATAATGTAGTATCATAATGTAGTAACATAATGTAGTATCATAATGTAGTCTCTACTCTGCTGTGAGGGTCCTGTAGTAACATAATGTAGTAACATAATGTAGTAACATAATGTAGTATCATAATGTAGTATCATAATGTAGTAACATAATGTAGTAACATAATGTAGTATCATAATGTAGTATCATAATGTAGTATCATAATGTAGTCTCTACTCTGCTGTGAGGGTCCTGTAGTATCATAATGTAGTATCATAATGTAGTCTCTACTCTGCTGTGAGGGTCCTGTAGTATCATAATGTAGTAACATAATGTAGTCTCTACTCTGCTGTGAGGGTCACTTTAGTAATGTGATGTCTCTGTGTTTGTTTGTGATGATGTGGGATGTAATGTAGATTAGACCTGTATGGCAAACAGCTCAGCAGAGAGCACTCATTTGGGTTATGTCCCAAATGGCACGCTATTCCCTACATAGTGCACTAGTTTTGATCAGAAGTTGTGCACTATATAGGGGATGTGATGCAATTTGAGATGCAGATCAAATGGTGTGGAAAGAGTCATCCCCTGTTACTAACACAGGCAACTTCTGGTTGTTTACACACACAGACACAGACACAGACACAGACACAGACACAGACACAGACACAGACACAGACACACACAAATACACAGACACAGACACAGACACAGACACAGACAAATACACAGACACACAGACACAGACACAGACAAATACACAGACACACAGACACAGACACAGACAAATACACAGACACACAGACACACACAAATACACAGACAAATACACAGACACACAGACACACACAAATACACAGACAAATACACAGACACACAGACACACACAAATACACAGACAAATACACAGACACACAGACACACAGACACACAACAGTCATTGACACCACACACACTCACGTACAGATGTGTGGTTTTTCAATGTAAATTGATTTAATCAGCTTGAAAATGAAAGCAACTGAACAATTTGTATTTGTTATTTTATTAGTTTGAATTGACCATTGTATTTGTTATTTTTGGGAAGTTTTGCCTTTTCAAACGGAATATGTCCAGGCCCTCTCATTGACTTGATGATACTTGAGGCTACTTGGTTTACGTCTGTATTCATAGAAACCGCATTTTACGTCTCACTTGATGCCACAGCATTTTGTGGAAGTGGTCTCTTCCTGATTTGTACAATGCCGTCGGAAAATATTCAGACCCCTTGACTTTTTCCACATTTTGTTATGTTACTGCCTTATTCTAAAATGGATCAAATAAAATAAAAATCCTGAGCAATCTGAACTCAATAACCGAAAATGACTAAGCGAAAACAGGTTTTTGGAATGTTTGTAAATATAAAAAACAGAAGTACCTTATTTACATAAGTATTCAGACCCTTTGCTATGAGACTTGAAATTGAGCTCAGGTGCATCCTGTTTCCATTGGTCATCCTTGAGATGTATCTACAACTTGATTGGAGTCCACCTGTGGTAAACTCTATTGATTTTACATGATTTGGAAAGGCACACACCTGTCTATATAAGGTCCCACAGTTGACAGTGCATCTCAGAGCAAAAACCAAGCCATCAGGTCGAAGTAATTGTCCGTAGAGTACTGAGACATGATTGTGTCGAGGCACAGATCTGAGGAAGGGTACCAAAACATTTCTGCAGCGTTGAAGGTCGCCAAGAACACAGTGGCCTCCATCATTCTTAAATGGAAGAAGTTTGGAACCACCAAGACTCTTCCTAGAGCTGGCCGCCCAGCTAAACTGAGCAATCGGGGGAGAAGTTTCTTGGACAGGGAGGTGACCAAGAACCCGATGGTCACTCTGACAGAGCTCCAAGGGATGGGAGAACCTTCCAGAAGGACAACCGTCTCTGCAGCACTCCACCAATCAGGCCTTTATGGTAGAGTGGCCAGATGAAAGCCACTACTCAGTAAAAGGCACATGACAGCCCTCTTTGAGTTGGCCAAAAGGCACCTAAAGGACTATCAGACCATGAGAAACATGGTTCTCTGGTCTGATGAAACTAAGATTGAACTCTTTGGCCTGAATGCCAAGTGTCACATCTGGAGGAAACCTGACACCATCCCTATGATTAAGCATGGTGGTGGCAGCATCATGCTGTGGGGATGTTTTTCAGCAGCAGGGACTGGGAGACTAGTCAGGATCGAGGGAAAGATGAACAGAGCAAAGTACAGAGAGATCCTTGATGAAAACCTGCTCCAGAGCACTCAGGACCTAAGACCGGGGCGAAGGTTCACCTTCCATCAGGACAACGACCAGCACACAGCCAAGACAACGCAGGAGTGGCTTCGGGACAAGTCTCTAAATGTCCTTGAGTGGCCCAACCAGAGCCCGGACTTGAACCCAATCAAACATCTGTGGAGAGATCTGAAAACGGCTCTGCAGCTACGCTCCCCATCCAACCTGACAGAGTTTGAGAGGATCTGCAGAGAAGAATGGGAGAAACTCCCCAAATACAGGTGTGCCAAGCTTGTAGCGTCATATCCAAGAAGACTCGAGGCTGTAATCACTGACAAAGATGCTTCAACAAAGTACTGAGTAATACTTGTGTAAATGAATACTTACGTAAATGTGATATTTCTGTTTTTCATTTTTAATCAATTTGCTAATGTAAGTAAAAAATTAACTGTTGTTGCTTTGTCATTATTGGGTATTGTGTGTAGATTGATGAGGGGGGAAAACGATTTAATCAATTTCATCAATATCATCAATATCAAGAATAAGAAAATGTGTAAAAAGTCAATTGGTCTGAATATTTTCCAAATTCACTGTATGTCTTTGGATGTCTGTGTCTCAATCCATCTCTCTCTAACATATTGACTTGCACGCTGACAGTACTGAACACGGGCACATGTGATACCTGAACGACTGATTTTGTATAGAAAAACAACTATTGGATGTTCTAAGTCTACAACGATGCTTAAACCACACCAGGAGACCACTTTTGAGGTCTGGAAAAAACCTATGAAATTGACATTTTTGAGTGTAGTTACCCTTGCTAGCACCAAGCACTGTTGTTGGGTTAGCGCTGTTTCTGTAGCACAGGCACCTAACACTGTTGTTGGGTTAGCGTTGTTTCTGTAGCACAAGCACCTAGCACTGCCGTTGGGTTAGCGCTGTTTCTGTAGCACAGGCACCTAACACTGTTGTTGGGTTAGCGTTGTTTCTGTAGCACAAGCACCTAGCACTGCCGTTGGGTTAGCGCTGTTTCTTTAGCACAAGCACCTAGCACTGCCGTTGGGTTAGCGCTGTTTCTGTAGCACAGGCACCTAGCACTGCCGTTGGGTTAGCGCTGTTTCTGTAGCACAAGCACCTAGCACTGTTGTTGGGTTAGCGCTGTTTCTGTAGAACAAGCACCTAGCGCTGCCGTTGGGTTAGCGCTGTTTCTGTAGCACACCTAGCACTGTTGTTGGGTTAGCGCTGTTTCTGTAGCACAAGCACCTAGCACTGTCGTTGGGTTAGCGCTGTTTCTGTAGTGCATTTGTGATGGAGTTTTCAAAACAAATGCCCACTGGATTGATGCAAATAATCATGATTCTGCAAGGTAGGCATATACGATACTTTGTAGTTCACTTTTAATTGATTACTTTTAAGGTCATTGGGAAAGTATTTCCATCTACCTGAAGACGGTTATCATTAGCATCGCTAACGGCTACACAAAGTCGTAGACGTAATGCACACATCACACACAGACAGGGTCATTCCTGTGCTGTCGTCTCTTCAGAAAGTTGGAAGGAATACAAAAATCACTGATGCATTCGGTTCATGAATTGTGATATGCCTACGCTTGAGCAAATTAAATACATTTTCTAATAAGTTCAATACATTTTAGTTGATTTCCAAAACGTACGACACATATGATAGAACAACTGACAGGAACAAATTCAAATACCGGACCGTTTTTTCACGTTATAATATTGGAAAAAAGTAACAACGTTTTGGTACACAGTGCAACACACACGCACACACGCGCGCACACACACGCACACGCGCACGCGCACGCACACACGCACACACACCTCTAATGTAGCAGGAAACATAATCTCAGCTCTACAGAGCTGTAGTAATATCTGTCTAATTAATATAATAATACCTTTAGCAAAAATGTTTATTTTCAATTTACAATCTGTAGAAAGGTTCAGAACGTTTGTGATACATCACAGCACAGTTGGAAAAAATATGGCAAAATAGAAATCCAATATGGATGGTGTTAAGAGATAGACGGGAGGGGTTAAATGGAGCTGAAGGGTGGGACTAATAACAACAAGATAACTAATGTAAAACATACTGGGCCCGTAAAACGTAAGAACCAGTCTGAAAGATATGGCAAATAGAAATCAAACTGGATGGACATCCTAAATATATGGGAGAGGTTGAGGGTAGAGGAAGAATGAGTTAAAAACAAACAAAACTAAAACTTTTGTAAAATATATATAGTATGTATAAGCTGGAAATACAGGCCTAATCATCGTTGTTCACTGCTTTGCTCCAGTTGGGGGAGTGGTGGTAGGGTTGAAGGGAAATAAAGGAAATATATATATATATATATACATGTGTGTATGTGTATATGTATGTATTTATATGTGTATGTATGTGTATATATATTTGCAAAATACTATATGGAGGATTGGAAGTGATGTAGACAACTACATTGATGCTCTGACTCCAGGCTCCTATTAGTCACAGCGAGTGACAGTGAGGTGAGGTAAGTTCAGCTATAATGTAAGGTAAATAACAAGTGTTTGACTTTTTGTTGTTGTTACAGCACTAGTTGTTAAATACATACAAAGTGATTCACTAGGCATATTTAGACTCACACAGCTCAACAGTCCAGTCTTTCCCCTAGCTTAATTTCCAGGTGGGGCATCCTGCCTCTACAATGATAGGGGAAACACAGCATGAGTTAACCTCCATCTTCTCAGCTGATGACCTATAATGATCATGAGTCTACACTGAGTATACAAAACATTAAGAACACCTGCTCTTTCCATGACATCGACTGACCAGGTGAATCCAGGTGAAAACTATGATCCTTTATTGATGTCACTTGTTAAATCCACTTCATCAGTGTAGATGAACAGGAGGAGACAGGTTAAAGAAGGACTTTTAACCCTTGAGACAATTAAGACATGGATTGTGTATGTGTGCCAATCAGAGGCTGAATGGATAAGACAAAACATTGAAGTGTCTTTAAACGGGGTGTGGTAGTAGGTGCCAGGCACACTGGTTTGTGTCAAGAACTGCACCACTGCTGGGGTTTTTCACACTCAACAGTTTCCTGTGTGTATCAACAATGGTCCACTACCCAAAGGACATCCAGCCAACTTCACACACCTGTGGGAAGCATTGGAGTGAAAATGGGCCAGCATCCCTGTGGAACACTTTCGACACCATGCCCCGACGAATTGAGGCTGTTCCTTGGGCAGGGGGAGGGGGAGGGGGGGGGGGGGGGGGGAATGCGCAACTCAATATTAGGCTATAATGAACATGAGTCTATATTGACCATGTATCTTGACTCCAGACTGCCCCTCAGTTTGGGATTACTTTTCACAGCTCCTCCCAGTCCTCTCTGGGCTCTAATGAAGTAGATCCGTTTCACAGCTCCCTCCCAGTCCTCTCTGGGCTCTAATGAAGTAGATCCGTTTCACAGCTCCCTCCCAGTCCTCTCTGGGCTCTAATGAAGTAGATCCGTTTCACAGCTCCCTCCCAGTCCTCTCTGGGCTCTAATGAAGTAGATCCGTTTCACAGCTCCCTCCCAGTCCTCTCTGGGCTCTAATGAAGTAGACCCGTTTCACAGCTCCCCCCAGTCCTCTGGACTCTAATGAAGTAGATCCGTTTCACAGCTCCTCCCAGTCCTCTCTGGGCTCTAATGAAGTAGATCCGTTTCACAGCTCCCTCCCAGTCCTCTCTGGGCTCTAATGAAGTAGATCCGTTTCACAGCTCCTCCCAGTCCTCTCTGGGCTCTAATGAAGTAGATCTGTTTCACAGCTCCCTCCCAGTCCTCTCTGGGCTCTAATGAAGTAGATCCGTTTCACAGCTCCTCCCAGTCCTCTCTGGGCTCTAATGAAGTAGATCCGTTTCACAGCTCCCTCCCAGTCCTCTCTGGGCTCTAATGAAGTAGATCCGTTTCACAGCTCCTCCCAGTCCTCTCTGGGCTCTAATGAAGTAGATCCGTTTCACAGCTTCTCCCAGTCCTCTCTGGGCTCTAATGAAGTAGCACTAATAAGATGTGATCAATAAGAACAGCTCAAAGACACCTGGGAAAGACACACACACACACACACACACACACACACACACACACACACACACCTTCTCTCACCTTCTCTTTTACTACTTTTTTACTAGCATTTCCAGTCTCATCCAGGAGCTGATAGCGGGATGATTCTGCCATTCTACGCGGCCTGTAGCCTGTGATTCCAACCCTCCTCCCTCCCCCAGACCAGATCAATCCATTCTCTATTACTGTGGTAATTTAGCCATCAATTAGGAGACAGACATGCCGCTGCTGAGTAATGAATGCATCTCTAATGAACAAAAGTGTTTCCTGTAGAGATGGAGGAACGTACCTGACTGACTGGAGGAACGAGGGGTCAGTAATGATGACCAGTCAGTCTCTGTCATCATAGTGAGCTCTGTCTGTGTATTTCTGTGGTTCATCTGAACCAGGCCTTTCCAACCTCAGTGTTCCTGGAGCTACCCTCCTGTAGGGGTTCTCTCCAACCTCAGTGTTCCTGGAGAGCTACCCTCCTGTTGGTGTTCTCTCCAACCCCAGTGTTCCTGGAGAGTTACCCTCCTGTAGGGGTTCTCTCCAACCCCAGTGTTCCTGGAGAGTTACCCTCCTGTAGGGGTTCTCTCCAACCCCAGTGTTCCTGGAGAGTTACCCTCCTGTAGGGGTTCTCTCCAACCCCAGTGTTCCTGGAGAGCTACCCTCCTGTAGGGGTTCTCTCCAACCTCAGTGTTCCTGGAGAGTACCCTCCTGTAGGTGTTCTCTCCAACCTCAGTGTTCCTGGAGAGCTACCCTCCTGTAGGGGTTCTCTCCAACCTCAGTGTTCCTGGAGAGCTACCCTCCTGTAGAGCTACCTTCCTGTAGAGCTACCTTCCACAGCAGCCATACAAACACCAGCATTACCTCACAGCAGCCATACAAACACCACTCACTGCCCTGTGAGTCTGAGTGTGGCCTTCATGCCCTGTTTTCTTAGCCTAGTTAGCCTAGTTCTGCGATAAACACGCTGTCTTCTCCTGGGGAGGGGATGTGATAGTCCAAGTTTCCGCTTTTATGTGACTGCCAAAATGGCCAAACATACCTTGATCTCAGCTTTGGCTGAGATCAAGGCACAAGCCTGGCTGGCTGCACTAGGGCGATGAGGAATAGAACTGGGAGGCGGAACAGGCCCAGGGAAGGCGGAGAGCAGAGCACAGCTGGGCAGAATGAGAAACGGGGTATCATGTAACAGGCTGTACTAGGGTCCTGTCCGCATGCATGCTCTGTATTAAGTTCTCAGTCAGATCACTCCACTCTATACCTGGGTTCAAATACTATTTGACATTTTTCAAATACTGTATTTCAGCTTTCCTGTTGCATGGGAACCAATAGAAAGGTCTTAAAAATACAAACCCTGCCCATTGGCTAAAGCAAACCCTTAGATAGGATAAAGCAAACCCTCATAGTAATTGATGCACATTTGTGGCCTGCTGGAGGTCATTTTGCAGGGCTCTGGCAGTGCTCCTCCTGCTCCTCCTTGCACAAAGGCGGAAGTAGCGGTCCTGCTGCTGGGTTGTTGCCCTCCTACGGCCTCCTCCACGTCTCCTGATGTACTGGCCTGTCTCCTGGTAGCGCCTCCATGCTCTGGACACTACGCTGACAGACACAGCAAACCTTCTTGCCACAGCTCGCATTGATGTGCCATCCTGGATGAGCTGCACTACCTGAGTCACTTGTGTGGGTTGTAGACTCCGTCTCATGCTACCACTAGAGTGAAAGCACCGCCAGCATTCAAAAGTGACCAAAACATCAGCCAGGAAGCATAGGAACTGAGAAGTGGTCTGTGGTCACCACCTGCAGAATCACTCCTTTATTGGGGGTGTCTTGCTAATTGCCTATAATTTCCACCTTTTGTCTATTCCATTTGCACAACAGCATGTGAAATTTATTGTCAATCAGTGTTGCTTCCTAAGTGGACAGTTTGATTTCACAGAAGTATGATTGACCTGGAGTTACATTGTGTTTAAGTGTTCCCTTTATTTTTTTGAGCAGTGTATATAGATATTTGAATTTTTATTGTTGGACATAAAAGACCTGTAAAAACACCAGCAAATGAACTTTAATTTAGTCTAATCTGTTCCAAAGTATTTCCATGCATAATAGAGAGATACTGTATATGTGTTCGTATAACAAATGTAAGCAAAGTTTGAAATTATTATGTTTTAGTCAAATATTATATCTGTTTAGGCTTCTTGCTGTCAATTTGCAGTATACATTTTTTTTGTAATTGTTTTCCGGTCCCATGACCATCTGGTCAAGAAGAAAAATCATCCCCCGGCTGAATCTAGTTGAAGATCCCTGGTCTAGGGGACTACTTCCTGTCTGAATCTAGTTGAAGATCCCTGGTCTAGGGGACTACTTCCTGTCTGAATCTAGTTGATGATCCCTGGTCTAGGGGACTACTTCCTGTCTGAATCTAGTTGAAGATCCCTGGTCTAGGGGACTACTTCCTGTCTGAATCTAGTTGAAGATCCCTGGTCTAGGGGACTACTTCCTGTCTGAATCTAGTTGAAGATCCCTGGTCTAGGGGACTACTTCCTGTCTGAATCTAGTTGATGATCCCTGGTCTAGGGGACTACTTCCTGTCAATCTAGTTGAAGATCCCTGGTCTAGGGGACTACTTCCTGTCTGAATCTAGTTGAAGATCCCTGGTCTAGGGGACTACTTCCTGTCTGAATCTAGTTGATGATCCCTGGTCTAGCGTCTAAGGAAAGACATGTTCCAATGGCCTTCCTTACTAGCATGCCACCTCGAATGCAAGCCTACATGATTTACTTAATTCTTAGTAGTATGCTAGCGAACATAAACAGTTCTAACAACAGCAATATTGGTCCCTGGAATCAGAATCCAGATCAGAATCAGCCTTTGCAAGGAAGTACAATCACCCAGCCTAGCCTAGCGATGAAGAGCATTGGGCCAGTAACCGAAAGGTGCCGTTCTGCCCTTGAGCAAGGCAGTTAACCCCGAACAACAACTGCTCCCCGGGCACCGATGATATGGACGTCGCTTTAAGACAGCCCCCCCCGCACCTCTCTGATTCAGAAGGGTTGGGTTAAATGCCGAAGACATATTTTGGTTGAATGCATTCAGTTGGACAACTGATTAGGTATTCCCTTTTCCCAACATACTTTGGATGTTACTTAGTGACATGGTGTTGCTAGACAACATACTCTGGATGTTACTTAGTGACATGGTGCTGCTAGACAACATACTCTGGATGTTACTTGGTGATATGGTGCTGCTAGTGATAGACAACATACTCTGGATGTTACTTGGTGATATGGTGCTGCTAGTGATAGACAACATACTCTGGATGTTACTTAGTGACATGGTGCTGCTAGTGATAGACAACATAATCTGGATGTTACTTGGTGATATGGTGCTGCTAGTGATAGACAACATACTCTGGATGTTACTTAGTGACATGGTGCTGCTAGACAACATACTCTGGATGTTACTTGGTGATATGGTGCTGCTAGTGATAGACAACATAATCTGGATGTTACTTGGTGATATGGTGCTGCTAGACAACATACTCTGGATGTTACTTGGTGATATGGTGCTGCTAGACAACATACTCTGGATGTTACTTGGTGATATGGTGCTGCTAGACAACATACTCTGGATGTTACTTGGTGATATGGTGCTGCTAGTGATAGACAACATACTCTGGATGTTACTTGGTGATATGGTGCTGCTAGTGATAGACAACATACTCTGGATGTTACTTAGTGACATGGTGCTGCTAGACAACATAATCTGGATGTTACTTGGTGATATGGTGCTGCTAGACAACATAATCTGGATGTTACTTAGTGACATGGTGCTGCTAGACAACATAATCTGGATGTTACTTGGTGACATGGTGCTGCTAGTGATAGACAACATAATCTGGATGTTACTTAGTGACATGGTGCTGCTAGTGATAGACACCATCATCTGGATGTTACTTGGTGATATGGTGCTGCTAGTGATAGACAACATAATCTGGATGTTACTTAGTGACATGGTGCTGCTAGACAACATACTCTGGATGTTACTTAGTGATATGGTGCTGCTAGTGATAGACAACATACTCTGGATGTTACTTGGTGATATGGTGCTGCTAGACAACATACTCTGGATGTTACTTAGTGATATGGTGCTGCTAGTGATAGACAACATACCCGGGATGTTACTTGGTGATATGGTGCTGCTAGACAACATACTCTGGATGTTACTTGGTGATATGGTGCTGCTAGACAACATACTCTGGATGTTACTTGGTGATATGGTGCTGCTAGTGATAGACACCATCATCTGGATGTTACTTAGTGACATGGTGTTGCTAGACAACATACTCTGGATGTTACTTGGTGATATGGTGTTGCTAGACAACATAATCTGGATGTTACTTGGTGATATGGTGCTGCTAGTGATAGACAACATAATCTGGATGTTACTTAGTGACATGGTGCTGCTAGACAACATACTCTGGATGTTACTTAGTGACATGGTGCTGCTAGACAACATAATCTGGATGTTACTTAGTGACATGGTGCTGCTAGACAACATAATCTGGATGTTACTTGGTGATATGGTGCTGCTAGTGATAGACAACATACTCTGGATGTTACTTAGTGATATGGTGCTGCTAGTGATAGACAACATACTCTGGATGTTACTTGGTGATATGGTGCTGCTAGACAACATAATCTGGATGTTACTTGGTGATATGGTGCTGCTAGTGATAGACAACATACTCTGGATGTTACTTAGTGATATGGTGCTGCTAGACAACATAATCTGGATGTTACTTGGTGATATGGTGCTGCTAGACAACATACTCTGGATGTTACTTGGTGATATTAGATTTCTCCTGTCCATCATCATCATCGCTAGTACTTTTTGGGAAGTTTACATTTCCAACATTTTATCCTTAGTGGTCGACACTAGAGAGGGAAAGAGAATTGTACCTACATGTAGATATTACCTCAGTTACCTCGAGTAACCTGTACCCCCGCACATTGACTCTGTACCGTAACACCCTGTATATAGCCTCCACATTGACTCTGTACCGTAACACCCTGTATATAGCCTCCACATTGACTCTGGACCAGTACCCCCTGTATCTAGCCTCCACATTGACTCTGTACTGGTACCACCTGTATATAGCCTCCACATTGACCCTGTACCGGTACCACCTGTATATAGCCTCCACACTGACTCTGTACCGGTACCACCTGTATATAGCCTCCACACTGACTCTGTACCGGTACTTCCTGTATCTAGCCTCCACATTGACTCTGTACCGGTACCCCTGTATATAGCCTCCACATTGACTCGGTACCGGTACCCTCTGTATATAGCCTCCACATTGACTCTGTACTGGTACCCCCTGTATATAGCCTCCACATTGACTCTGTACCGGTACCTCCTGTATGTAGCCTCCACATTGACTCTGTACCGTTACCCCCTGTATATAGCCTCCACATTGACTCTGTACCGTAACACCCTGTATATAGCCTCCACATTGACTCTGTACCGGTACCCCCTGTATATATCCTCCACATTGACTCTGTACCGGTACCCCCTGTATATAGCCTCCACATTGACTCTGTACCGGTACCCCCTGTATATATCCTCCACATTGACTCTGTACCGGTACCCCCTGTATATAGCCTCCACATTGACTCTGTACCGGTACCCCCTGTATATATCCTCCACATTGACTCTGTACCGGTACCCCCTGTATATAGCCTCCACATTGACTCTGTACCGGTACCCCCTGTATATAGCCTCCACATTGACTCTGTACCGGTACCCCCTGTATACCCCACATTTTTACGTAACACTTGTTTTTCTTAACTGCATTGTTGGTTAGGCGCTCGAAAGTAAGCATTTCACTGTAAGGTCTACTACACCTGTTGTATTCAGCATTTCACTGTAAGGTCTACTACACCTGTTGTATTCAGCATTTCACTGTAAGGTCTACACGTGTTGTATTCAGCATTTCACTGTAAGGTCTACTACACCTGTTGTATTCAGCATTTCACTGTGATATCTACACCTGTTGTATTCAGCATTTCACTGTAAGGTCTACTACACCTGTTGTATTCAGCATTTCACTGTAAGGTCTACTACACCTGTTGTATTCAGCATTTCACTGTAAGGTCTACTACACCTGTTGTATTCAGCATTTCACTGTAAGGTCTACTACACCTGTTGTATTCAGCATTTCACTGTAAGGTCTACTACACCTGTTGTATTCAGCATTTCACTGTAAGGTCTACTACACCTGTTGTATTCAGCATTTCACTGTAAGGTCTACTACACCTGTTGTATTCATCATTTCACTGTAAGGTCTACTACACCTGTTGTATTCATCATTTCACTGTAAGGTCTACTACACCTGTTGTATTCAGCATTTCACTGTAAGGTCTACTACACCTGTTGTATTCAGCATTTCACTGTAAGGTCTACTACACCTGTTGTATTCAGCATTTCACTGTAAGGTCTACTACACCTGTTGTATTCAGCATTTCACTGTAAGGTCTACTACACCTGTTGTATTCAGCATTTCACTGTAAGGTCTACTACACCTGTTGTATTCAGCATTTCACTGTAAGGTCTACTACACCTGTTGTATTCGGCGAATGTGACAAATAAAATTTGTTTTGATTTGAGAACTGTTGTAGGTATTTGATGAATATGATTCTGATGCCTCATTGTCTCACGTCAGATGGCTTCATTGTAACGCGACACGCAGTTGTCAGTGCAGATGGCCGTTGACGTGAGACAGTGACTGATACCCCAGATATCTGTGGTTTGTTGATGGGCACTATAAAGATGGCCGCCCATGACTGATGAACATACAGTAACACACGCCTCCGTGTACATTAGTATAGAGTTAGTTTCATCATACAAGTATCATCTTACATGTTCATTTCCTGAACCAATTGACTATTACGTTCAGATGCGCATATACAGTAGAAGTGATATATTGTGTGTATGTGGTTGTGTGGGTTGTTGTGTGTGTGTGTGTGTGTGTGTGTGACTGAGCGACGCGGGGCTCGTGTGTGGTTGTGTGTGACTGAGCGACGCGGGGCTCGTGTGTATGTGTGTGACTGAGCGACACAGGGCTATGACAGGAAATAATACTGGGAAATGGAGCTGGTTTTCCCTCTGACAGGCAAGGGCACGATGATGATAGATCTGTGCTCCCTCGTCTGCGTTCCATTCTGCACCACTGTCTCTCTCTCTCTCTGGGGGTGTCCCCAATAACACCTTACTCCCTATATAGTGCACTACTTTTGACCAGAGGCCCTAGTACACTACAAAGAGAATAGGGCGCCATTTGGGGGACACGCTGAGTGTAATAGAGACCATGTTCAGTATTGTCCTTTATCTCTGGTTCACAACACATCTCATTACTCAGAGTTCATTAACCACTTTTTAACTTAAAAAAAGGATGTGTTGCTCGTTTGATATACACCCCTAATTAGCAAACACATTTAGGGTTTCACGAAAAACATGAGGTTTCAAACTGAGCTGTCAGTTTGTGGCAGTGCGTGGAGATGGCTGTTTACGTGTGCCCTCTGTCTTTCAATGGCCATTCTACTGCCTGTGTTTGTCTATGGAGATTGCGTGGCTGTGTGCTTGATTTTATACACCTGTCAGCAACGGGTGTGGCTGAAATACTTTTGAAGAATCCACTAATTTGAAGGCGGTGTCCACATGTTGTTGTATATGCACTTTATGGGGCACAGGTCAGGTCATTATCGCAAATTGTTTGCGACCAAATCAGGTGCTGACGTCATCAACTGAAAGAGTTTGTAGCACCAGTGTTACCAGTGGAAAAAGTGAGTCTATCAAATAAAATAAAATGTCATTGGTCTCGTACACAGTTAGCAGGTGTTATGATGGTTGCAGTGAAATGCTTATGTTCCCTAGTTCCTATCAATCAATGCAGTAAATGTCAAACAAGCACACAATGATCAAACATTTTTAAAAATAATCAAAAATGTAGTACAGCAGTAGATATATATATATATATATATATACACAGTAAAACAGTATGGAAACATTATTAAAGTGACCAGTGTTCCATGTCTATGTCTATAGGGCAGCAGTCTCTAAGGTGCAGGGTAGAGTACCGGGTGGTATGCCTGAGTAACAGTGACTAAGGTTCTGGGTAGAGTACCGGGTGGTAGGCCTGAGTAACAGTGACTAAGGTTCAGGGTAGAGTACCGGGTGGTAGTCGACTAGTAACAGTGACTAAGGTTCAGGGTAGAGTACCGGGTGGTAGTCGACTAGTAACAGTGACTAAGGTTCAGGGTAGAGTACCGGGTGGTAGTCGACTAGTAACAGTGACTAAGGTTCAGGGTAGAGTACCGGGTGGTAGTCGACTAGTAACAGTGACTAAGGTGCAGGGTAGAGTAGGGTGGTAGGCCTGAGTAACAGTGACTAAGGTTCAGGGTAGAGTACCGGGTGGTAGGCCTGAGTAACAGTGACTAAGGTTCAGGGTAGAGTACCGGGTGGAAGTCGGCTAGTAACAGTGACTAAGGTTCTGGGTAGAGTACCGGGTGGTAGCCGGCTAGTAACAGTGACTAAGGTGCAGGGTAGAGTAGGGTGGTAGCCGGCTAGTGACAGTGACTAAGGTTCAGGGTAGAGTACCGGGTGGTAGCCGGCTAGTGACAGTGACTAAGGTGCAGGGTAGAGTACCGGGTGGTAGCCGGCTAGTAACAGTGACTAAGGTGCAGGGTAGAGTAGGGTGGTAGCCGGCTAGTGACAGTGACTAAGGTTCAGGGTAGAGTACCGGGTGGTAGCCAGCTAGTAACAGTGACTAAGGTTCAGGGTAGAGTACCGGGTGGTAGCCGGCTAGTGACAGTGACTAAGGTTCAGGGTAGAGTACCGGGTGGTAGCCGGCAAGTAACAGTGACTACGGTTCAGGGTAGAGTACCGGGTGGTAGCCGGCTAGTAACAGTGACTACGGTTCAGGGTAGAGTACCGGGTGGTAGTCGGCTAGTGACAGTGACTAAGGGGCAGAGTAGGGTACTAGACCGGCTAATGGTGGCCGTTTAACAGTCTGATTGGCCTGGAGATAAAAGCTGTTTATCAGTCTCTCGGTCCCAGCTTTGATGCACCTGTACTGTCTCCTCCTTCTAGATGATAGCAGGGTGAACAGGTCATGGCTCAGGTGGCTGAGGTCCTTGATGATCTTCTTGGCCTTCCTGTGACACCGGGTGCTGTAGGTATCCTGGAGGGCAGGCAGTGTGCTCCCGATGGTGTGTTGGGCTGATCGCACCACTCGCCCTGCGGTTCCAGACAGTGTAATTGTCTTACCAGGCGGTGATACAGCCTGACAGGATGTTCTCCATGGTGCATCTGTAAAAGTTTGTGAGTGTCTTCGGTGCAAAGCAGAATTTCTTCAGCGTCCTGAGGTTGAAGAGGCACTGTTGTGCCTTCTTCACCACACTGTCGGTGTGAAGGGAACATTTCAGGTCCTAAGTGACGTGCACGCCGATGAACTTTAAGCTTTTGACCTTTTCCAATGCGGCCCTGTCGATGTGGATGGGTGCGTGCTCTCTCTGCTGTCTCCTGTAGTCCACGATCAGCTCCTTCGTTTTGTTGACGTTGAGGAAGAGGTTATTTTTCTGAAAATAACTGAACAACTCTGGGCCCTAGATATTTAGTTCCTGGTCAGGGAAAAATCCTGGCCACAAAGCCAAGACACACAGACAGACAGACAGACAGACAGACAGACAGACAGACAGACAGACAGACAGACAGACAGACAGACAGACAGACAGACAGACAGACAGACAGACAGACAGACAGACAGACAGACAGACAGACAGACAGACAGACAGACAGACAGACAGACAGACAGACAGACAGACAGACAGACAGACAGACAGACAGACAGACAGACAGACAGACAGACAGACAGACAGACAGACAGACAGACAGACAGACAGACAGACAGACAGACAGACAGACAGACAGACAGACAGACAGACAGACAGACAGACAGACAGACAGTGTCACTGGTCCCTCAGCTCATGTTAGCCGACCTTACAGGAAACCGATTCTTATCAGCGCTCTCTCAGGGTGATGAGTGAAGGGAAGGCACACTACTGAGAACACCATTAGACATCTACAGTAAATGATTTAGGCCTAGCTGAGGTAAAGGGTGACTTATCCTTACTCATTACCATTACTCAGACCACCACAGTCATTAAAGTAATCTCACAACCAGCAAATGGGAAACTGCAGTGTGCTTTTGAACTGCAGCCACCCGTCAATAATCAAGTGTCATCTTAAAATCACACAGTACCAGGACTACAGAGGAGGGAGAGAGAGAGGTGGTTGAATCGGGTTGTAGGGCTGCAGAATCAGTGCTCCCAGTACCCTTAATAGTCCATAATGTTATGAACATATGAAGAGGGGTCGTGTTAGCTTTCAGAAATCTGCATTTTCAAAACGCAGGCCACCATCATACTGTGTCATAAACTATTTCAACTGCGTTTTATATTGAAAGGTTTTATATTGAAAGGCAACACGGTTTTATATGGAAAGGTTTTATATTGAAAAGCGACAGCGTCTCATATTGAAAGGTTTTATATTGAAAGGCGACAGCGTCTCATATTGAAAGGGAACAGCGTTTTATGTTGTAAGGCGACAGCGTTTTATATTGAAAGGTTTTATATTGAAAGGCGAGTGTTTTATATTGAAAGGCGACAGCGTTTTATATTGCTTCAATAGAGTGATCAGGGGTGGGAAACTACATTTTTTTCATCACACAAAATACATTTATGCAAAACATTCGTAAGGAAATAGCTTAGTTTTCATCAGATGTCAGAATTGATGGCAGAAGTGCAACGCTATTTCGCTAGCAGCCACACATAAGTAGATTAGCTTACAATGAAAGAGATAATTTGGGGAATTTTTTGCAAAAACAATGCATGGCCATCAGAGATCTTATGTTTACCATAGAATTTTTTTTTGCAAGCTACATTTCCAAATGTTTTACTTGAAGTCAATCTTGCCTTTTAACTTGCACATCTTGGGTAATTTCATCTTCGGTAGTATGTTTCACCTTGGTCACTTTTGTTGCCCCCTGGCGCACAGAAATATATCTGCGTTCTTTTGTTATCGTCACTGATCCAGATGAACCCCGAAACGAGGAAATGTTTTAACTATGTACAGTGTTTTCCTCAGTTATTATAAGTCGTTTTGGCAGCATTTTTTTTTTAGCCTACAAGGTTCATAATTGCTCTTGCCTGACCGCTCAAAGTTAGCTAGCTAACACAGTGTAACGAGTGGGCTGAGAGTCGGGAAGCACGTACAGGGAGTGAGTGTTTTAATGACAGATCCACAAAACACAAACAACGCACCGACATGAAAACAGAGTCAATAACAACTGAGGAAAGAACCAAGTGGAGTGACAGATACAGGGAAGATAATCAAGGAGGTGATGGAGTCCAGGTGAGTGTCAAGATGGTGACAGGTGTGCGAGATAATCAGCAGCCTGACGTCCTAGAGGCCGGAGAGGGAGGTAACGTGACACACAGCTCTCAAAACAAGAAAGGTCCCGACACATCAATAGAGTGCTGTTCAGGCAAAACCTATGTAGCATGTTTCAACAGCTTCTTATGTCATATTATTTTGGGATTCTTCCGGTTATTAAACGGGAACGCGTTTATATATATATACACTACAGTTCAAAAGTTTGGAGCCACTTAGAAATGTCCTTGTTTTTGAAAGAAAAGCAACTTTTTTTGTCCATTTAACATAACATCAAATTGATCAGAAATACAGTGTAGACATTGTTAATGATGTAAATGACTATTGTAGCTGGAAACGGCAGATTTCTTTATGGAATATCTACATAGGTGTACAGAGGCCCATTATCAGCAACCATCACTCCTGGGTTCCAATGGCACATTGTGTTAGCTAATCCAAGTTTATAATTTTAAAAGGCTAATTAATCATTAGAAAACCCTTTTGCAATTATGATAGCACAGCTGAAAACTGTTGTCCTGGTTAAAGAAGCAATACAACTGGCCTTCTTTAAACTAGTTGAGTATCCGGAGCATCAGCATTTGTGGATTTGATTACAGGCTCAAAATTGCCAGAAACAAAGAACTTTCTTCTGAAACTCGTCAGTCTATTCTTCTTCTGAGAAATGAAGGCTATTCCATGCGAGAAATTGCCAAGAAACTGAAGATCTCATACAACACTCTGTACTACTCCCTTCACAGAACAGCACAAACTGGCTCTAACCAGAATAGAAAGAGGAATGGGAGGCCACAGTGTACAACTGAGCAAGAGGACAAATACATTACAGTGTCTAGTTTGAGAAACAGACGCCTCACAAGTCCTCAACTGGCAGCTTCATTAAATAGTACCCGCAAAACACCAGTCTCAACGTCAACAGTGAAGAGGCGACTCCGGGATGCTCTGTCCAGAGTTCCATTGCCTGTGTTCTTTTGCCCATCTTTATCTTTTCTTTTTATTGGCCAGTTTGAGATATGGCTTTTTCTTTGCAACTCTGCCTAGAAGGCCAGCATCCTGGAGTCGCCTCTTCACCTGGAATGCTTTTCCAACAGTCCTGAAGGAGTTCCCACATATGCTGAGCAATTGTTGGCTTCTTTTCCTTTAGTCTGCGGTCCAACTCATCCCAAACCATCTCAATTGGGTTGAGGTCGGGTGATTGTGGAGGCCAGGTCATCTGATGCAGCACTCCATCATTCTCCTTCTTGGTCAAATAGCCCTTACACAGCCTGGAGGTGTGTTGGGTCACTGTCCTGTTGAAAATCAAATGACGGTACAACTAAGCCAAAACCAGATGTGATGTTGTATCGCTGCAGAATGCTGTGGTAGCCATGCTGGTTGTGTGACTTGAATTCTAAATAAATCACCGACAGTGTCACCAGAAAAGAACCATCACACCACCTCCTCCATGCTTCACGGTGGGAACCACACATGCGGAGATCATCCGTTCACCTACTCTGCGTCTCACACGGCGGTTGGAAGGAAAGATTTCCACCAGTCTAATGTCCATTGCTCGTGTGTCTTGGCTCAAGCAAGTCTCTTCTTCTTATTGGTGTCCTTTTGTAGTGGTTTCTTTGCAGCAATTCGACCACCAAGGCCTGATTCACGCAGCCTCCTCTGAACAGTTGATGTTGAGATGTGTCTGTTACTTGAACTCTGTGAAGCATTTATTTGGGCTGCAATTTCTGAGGCTGGTAACTCTAGTGAACTTATCCTCTGTAGCAGAGGTAACTCTGGGTCTTCCTTTCCTGTGGCGGTCCTCATGAGAGACAGTTTCATCATAGCACTTGATGATTTTTGTGACTGCACTTGAAGAAACTTTCAAAGTTCTTGAAATTTTCTGGATTGACTGACCTTCATGTCTTGAAGTATTGATGCCTGTTGTTTCTCCTTGCTTATGTGAGCTGTTCTTGCCATAATATGGACTTGGTATTTTACCAAATAGGGGTATCTTCTGTATACCACCCCTACCTTGTTACAACACAACTGATTGGCTCAAACGCGTTAATTAAGAAGGACAGAAATTCCACAGATTAACAAGGCACACTTGTTAATTGAAATGCATTCCAGGTGACTACCTCATGAAGCTGGTTGAGAAAATGCCAAGAGTGTGCAAAGCTGACATCAAGGCAAAGGCTGGCTACTTTGACGAATCTCAAATACAGTTGAAGTTGGAAGTTTACATACACCTTAGCCAAATACATTTAAACTCAGTTTTTTGCAATTCCTGACATTTAATCCTAGTAAAAATTCCCTGTCTTAGGTCAGTTAGGATCACCAATTTATTTTAAGAATGTGAAATGTCAGAATAATGGTAGAGAATTATTATTTATTTGCTTTTATTTCTTTCATCACATTCCCAGTGGGTCAGAAGTTTACATACACTCAATTAGTATTTTAAACATTGCCTTTAAATTGTTTAACTTGGGTCAAATGTTTCGGGTAGCCTTCCACAAGCTTCCCACAATAAGTTGGGTGAATTTTGGCCCAATCCTCCTGACAGAGCTGGTGTAACTGAATCAGGTTTGTAGGCCTCCTTGCTCGCACACACTTTTTCAGTTCTGCCCACAAATTTTCTATAGGATTGAGGTCAGGGCTTTGTGATGGCCACTCCAATACCTTGACTTTGTTGTCCTTAAGCCATTTTGCCACAACTTTGGAAGTCTACTTGGGGTCAATGTCCATTTGGGAGACCCATTTGCAACCAAGCTTTAACTTCCTGACTGATGTCTTGAGATGTTGCTTCAATATATCCACATAATTTCCCTTCCTCATGATATCATCTATTTTGTGAAGTGCACCAGTCCCTCCTGCAGCAAAGCACCCCCACAACATGATGCTTCCACCCACGTGCTTCACGGTTGGGATGGTGTTCTTCGGCTTGCAAGTGTCCCCCTTTTTCCTTCAAACATAACGATGGTCATCATGGCCAAACAGTTCTATGTTTGTTTCATCAGACCAGAGGACATTTCTCCAAAAAGTACGATCTTTGTCCCCATGTGCAGATGCAAAACGTAGTCTGACTTTTTTATGGTGGTTTTGGAGCAGTGGCTTCTTCCTTGCTGAGCGGCCTTTCAGGTTATGTCGATATAGGACTTGTTTTACTGTGGATATAGATACTTTTTTACTTGTTTCCTCCAGCATCTTCACAAGGCCCTTTGCTGTTGTTCTGGGATTGATTTGCACTTTTCGCACCAAAGTACTTTCATCTCTAGGTGACAGAACGCGTCTCCTTCCTGAGCGGTATGACGGCTGTGTGGTCCCATGGTGTTTATACTTGCGTACTATTGTTTGTAGAGATGAACGTGGTACCTTCAGGCATTTGGAAATTGCTCCCAAGGATGAACCAGACTTGGGGAGGTCTACAATTTTTTTTTTTTGGTCTTGGCTGATTTCTTTTGATTTTCTCATGATGTCAAGCAAAGAGGCACTGAGTTTGACGGTAGGCCTTGAAATACATTCACAGGTACACCTCCAATTGACTCAAATTATGTCAATTAGCCTATCAGAAGCTTCTAAAGCCATGACATCATTTCTGGAATTTCCCAAGCTGTTTAAAGGCACAGTCAACTTAGTGTATGTAAATTTCTGACCCACTGGAATTGTGATACAGTGAATTATAAGTGAAATAATCTGTCTGTAAACAATTGTTGGAAAAATTACATGTGTCATGCACACAGTAGATGTCCAAACCGACTTGCCAAAACTATAGTTTGTTAACAAGAAATTTGTGGAGTGGTTGAAAAACGAGTTTTAATGACTCCAACCTAAGTGTATGTAAACTTCCGACTTCGACTGTAATAAAGTCTCCACATCTGAAAATCAATGTGGTTAATCAAAATTCTATCTAAATTAAAATTATACAAATCCAAAAGTAACTTATTTTGCCATTGGCAATATGTCAAAATAGCCTACATAAAGGCAACAAATAAAAACTTTGCAGCCAGCAGGTAGAACATATCCTGATCAAAATAAATATCCTATGAATCACATTGGCTACTCATGACCTCTCTGTAAGCAACTTGAAAACACTGCATCAACTATTAACTGGGTCTGGCCTGAAGCTCCTGCCAGAAAACTTGCAACATTTTATAAAATATTCTGAGTCCTCAAAGTTTCCCACACCAGTGAACTCCGGACAGACATACACAGCTGTAGGCTATTTGTGGGATAAGAAGTAATCAGGTAGGCCTATTTTATGATGTTTCCACCAGATCAGAGTATGACATGGAAGGAGTTTTGCAAACATTGAGGAACTATTGTTATTCTTAATGGATGTAAAAACAGACTTTGTTTACTTGCTGTTTGAGGCAAAGAAAAAATTACTTTGAGAAGCTCCTCAGTGATGGTGACTTTAAACAATCAGAAACAGTATCAGATCCCCAAATGGACACATTTATAGGCCTACATTTGCGTGCAAGCCAGGTAGCCCATGCATACTTCTATGCGTGATCGGTGCGTGTCCTTACGCAAGATTGACAGGAGCGCTCCAAACAAAAGACAATGAATTAACTTGTAAATGGAATGAAATTAACCAAAGCTTTTTTTCTCAGAAGTGTAGCCGAGGTTGTGTGCTCTGCAAACAACTTGTCCACTCCTACAATGTCAACGGTAAGACTGTAATAATAATAATATATTTAATTCATTAACAGAAATTGCTTTAACCAAACAAACATTGTATATTAGAAATAATGGTAGTTCACGGTAAATGTGCTACTAGTGATACTGGTGTGCGCCCCCCGCAGCCTACACAATGGATTAGTCCACTGAGACAGGCCTACACAATGGATTAGTCTACTCAGACAGACCTACACAATGTATTAGTCCACTGAGACAGACCTACACAATGGATTAGTCCACTGAGACAGGCCTACACAATGGATTAGTCTACTCAGACAGACCTACACAATGGATTAGTCTACTCAGACAGACCTACACAATGTATTAGTCCACTGAGACAGGCCTACATAATGTATTAGTCTACTGAGACAGACCTACACAATGGATTAGTCCACTCAGACAGGTGTGAATCAGACAGGTGTTTCGTATGCCATAAATCATTTTAATATATTTGCCACTTCTTTACAAAAAAAATATTGGTCAGCCAATCGATGAAACAATCGACCAGTCAACTAAATGGGGTCAGCCGTAGTCTGGACACTACCCTCTGAAACTGGATCCTAGTCTTCCTGACGGGCAGACCACAGGCTGTAAATATTGGCAACAACACCTCCTGCACACTGACTCTTAACACAGGGGCCCCCCAGGGGTGTGTCCTCAGCCCTCTGCTGATCCACTAGTTCCTCAGCGTCCACATCACAGAGGACTTGACATGGACCAACAACACCACCACTCTTGTCAAGACAATCAACAGTGTCTCTACTTCCTGAGGCGGCTGTAGAAATTTGGCGTGCCACCCGGGGTCGTCTTCTAATACTACCGTTGAGTGTCATCAAATCAAATCATGTTTATTTATATAGCCCTTCTTACATCAGCTGATATATCAAAGTGCTGTACAGAAACCCAGCCTAAAACCCCAAACAGCAAGCAATGCAGGTGTAGAAGCACGTGTCCTGACCGGTTGCATTACGGCCCGGTTACGGCCCAGTACATCACTGGGATTGTGCTCCCATCCATCCAGGACATCACTGGGATTGTGCTCCCATCCATCCAGGACATCACTGGGATTGTGCTCCCATCCATCCAGTACATCACTGGGATTGTGCTGCCATCCATCCAGGACATCTACTGGGATTGTGCTCCCATCCATCCAGGACATCACTGGGATTGTGCTCCCATCCATCCAGGACATCTACTTCAAACGTTACCTGAAGAAGTCCCGCAGCATCATCAAGGACCACACACACCCCAACATGAGGTCACTTCCTGCCATGAGCTGTTCATTCCCTTACTGTCGGGCAGGCGGTATCAGAGCATGATGTCTGTTACCAACAGGCTCAGAGACAGTTTCTATCTACAAGCCATCAGGCGGTATCAGAGCATGATGTCTGATACCAACAGGCTCAGAGACAGTTTCTATCTACAAGCCATCAGGCGGTATCAGAGCATGAGGTCTGATACCAACAGGCTCAGAGACAGTTTCTATCTACAAGTCATCAGACTGCTGAACACTTGAACTGGACTGACCACCTGCACTGACTCTTAGCACCCTAGCCTGTTGAGGACAGAGGGCGCTGTTTTCACTTTGGGGGAAAATCGTGCCCAATTTAAACGGCCTCGTACTCAATTCTTGCTCGTACAATATGCATATTATTATTACTATTGGATAGAAAACACTCTCTAGTTTCTAAAACCGTTTGAATTATATCTGTGAGTAAAACAGAACTCCTTTTGCAGCAAACTTCCTGACAGGAAGTGGAAAATCTGAAATCGATGCACTGTTCTAGGGCCTGCCTATAAAGGTCCTTGATATTTATTAGAATACATGCACTTCATACGTCTTCCACTAGATGTCGACAGGCAGTGAGAGAAGAAATGGAGTGTGTAACTTGATCTGGGGTCGAATAATAGCTCTCGGCATGACGTGTCACCAGTTTCCTGTTTTCTGGAGAGCGCGTGAAGGGACCTGGATTTGCCTTCTGATAAGCTGTCGTTATGGACGACTAATATCTCCGGCTTTGATTTTATTTGATACATGTGACAATATCATCGTAAAGTATGTTTTTTCAATATAGTTTTATTAGATTATTGAAATTTATTCGGGACGTTAGGCGTGTTGCGTTGTGTGCCTTTGTTCAGGAAGGAGAGCTTAGCGCCACTTTGCTAGCTTTCCGTGCTAATTGACTGGAGAAGAGGACATTCTAAATCCAAACAACGATTGTTCCCGACAAAGGACCCCTTGTACAACATTCTGATGAAAGATCATAGTAGGACCCATTTTATGATGCTATTTCATATATCTGTCGAACATGTTGTACTAGTCGTTTGCGCCCAGATTTTGGGTACTCTCTCGCTATACCTAAGCTGGATGTCGTAATGAAGTTATTTTTAGAATTCTAACACGGCGATTGCATTAAGAACTAGTGTATCTATCATTTCCTATACAACATGTATTTTCTAGTAACGTTTATGAATAGTTATTTGGTCAGAATAGTTGGAGTGTCAGAAAAATATCTGCACATTCTGGGAAAAAGATGCTACATTAGCACAATGTATAACCACTGATTTCAGCTCTAAATATGCACATTTTCGAACAAAACATAAGTGTATGTATAACCTGATGTTATAGGACTGTCATCTGATGAAGGTTTATGAAGGTTAGTGAAAATTAATATCTTTTGCTGGTTTATTCCCTATCGCTAACGTGCCTATTGCTATCGCTAACGTGCCTTGATGAATGAATGCGGTAGTGTGGTAGGCTATTGTAGTAAGCTAATATAATGCTATATTGTGTTTTCGCTGTAAAACACTTAAAAAATCGGAAATATTGGCTGGATTCACAAGATGTTTGTCTTTAATTTGCTGTACACCATCGATTTTTCAGAAATGTTTTATGATGAGTATTTAGGTATTTGACGTTGGTGTCTGTAATTACTCTGACTGTCATCTGATGAAGTTGTTTCTTGGTTAGTTTGGTTGGTTCTTGGTTAGTTAGGTTGGCTTTGTGCATGCTACCTGTGCTGTGAAAAATGTCTGTCCTTTTTTGTATTTGGTGGTGAGCTAACATAAATATATGTGGTGTTTTCGCTGTAAAACATTTTAAAAATCGGACATGTTGACTGGATTCACAAGATGTGTATCTTTCATTTGCTGTATTGGACTTGTTAATGTGTGAAAGTTAAATATTTCTAAAAAATATCTTTTGAATTTCGCGCTCTGCCTTTTCAGTGGAATGTGGGAGGAGTTCCGCTAGCGGAACGCCGGAGCCAGACAGGTTAACACACACACACACACACACACACACACACACACACACACACACACACACACACACACACACACACACACACACACACACACACACACACACACACACACACACACACACACAAACTTGAAAACATGTATGTTGAAAAGTGACAGAAGTATAGTGTCCATATGGTTTTATGTGATGGATGGATCTAATTCTACTTTTCTTGAGTTCTACATTTTCCATCAACCCTTGTCAGACCCATCTGAGCATGCAAAGATACAGATACATCACATCAACATTGTTCTGACAGAAACAGAAAATAGGCCACTGCCTCCAGCACACAAACACAGATGTAGAATCAAATCTCCATATACAACTACCAGCTCCATGTCAGATCAAGCACACACACACAAACACAAACACAAGCACACAAACACAAACACAAACAGAGACAGATACAAACACACTCACACAAACACAGAAAGAGACACACACACACACACACACACCGACAGAGACAAACAAACACACACACACACACACCGACAGAGACACACACACACACACACACACACACACACACACACACACACACAAAGAGACAAACACACACAAACACAGACAGAGACAAACACACACATACACAGACAGAGACAAACACACACAAACACAGCTCTAGAATCAGATCAGATCTCCATATAGAACTACCAGCTCCTTCTCAGATCAAACACAAGTCCCCTAATTAGAACCTAAAGTGGTTGCCATAGCGCCCATGGTTGCCATGGTGCTGTGTTGGTTGGTTGGATACGTAATGGTGATGGGGTTAGTGAATGTGATAATGGTTGTACACTATATATACAAAAGTATGTGGACACCCTTTCAAATGATTTTAGCCACAGTCGTTGCTGACAGGCGTATAAAATCGAGCACACAGCCATGCAATCTCCATAGACAAACATTGACAATAGAATGGACTTACTGAAGAGCTCAGTGACTTTCAATGTGCCACTGTCATAGGATGCCACCCTTCCAACAAGTCAGTTAGTCAAACGTATGCGCTGCTAGAGCTGCCCCGGTCAACTGTAAGTGCTGTTATTGTGAGGTGGGAACGTTTAGGAGCAACAATGGCTCAGCCGCGAAGTGGTAGGCCACACAAGCTCACAGAACAGGGACGCAGAGTGCTGAAGCGTGTACCGCGTAAAAATCGTCTGTCCTCTGTTGCAACACTCACTACCGAGTTCCAAACTGCCTCTGTAAGCAACGTCAGCACAAGAACTGTTCGTCGGGAGCTTCATGAAATGGTTTCAATGGCCAAGTAGCCGAACACAAGTCTAAGATCACCTTGCGCAATGCCAAGCATCGGCTGGAGTGGTGAAAAGCTCACCGCCATTGGACTCTGGAGCAGTGGAAACATGTTCTCTGGAGTGATGAATCATGCTTCACCATCTGGCAATCCAATGGACAAATCTAGGTTTGGCTGATGGCAGGGAAACACTACCTGCCCCAATGCATAGTACCAACTGTAAAGTTTGGTGGAGAAGGAATATTGGCCTGGGGCTGTTATTCATGGTTCGGGCTAGGCCCCCTAGTTCCAGTGAAGGGAAATCTTCACGCTACAGCATACAATGACATTCTAGATGATTCTGTGCTTCCAACTTTGTGGCAACAGTTTGGGGAAGGCCCTTTCCTGTTTCAGCATGACAATGCCCCGTGCACAAAGTGAGGTCCATACAGAAATGGTTTGTCGAGATCAGTGTGGAAGAATTTGACTGGCCTGCACAGAGCCCTGACCTCAACCCCATAACCCCATTGAACACATTTGGGATGAATTGGACTGCGAGCCAGGCATATTAGCCCAACATCAGTGCACGACCTCACTAATGCTCTTGTGGCTGAATGGAAGCAAATCTTCGGAGCAAGGGTCCAAATCTAGTGCAGGTCTGCCCAACCCTCTTCATGGAGATCTACCTTCCTGTGGTTTTTCAGTCCAACCCTTTATCACACCTGATTCTACTCATTAGTTGCTCAACAAGACCTTAACTAGCTGAATCAGATATGCTAAATTAGGATTGGACTGAAAACCTACAGGAAAGTAGATCTCCAGGAAGAGTGGAGGCTGTTATATACAACAAAGGGGTGAACCAACTCCATATTAATGCACATGCTTTTGGAATGAGATGTTCGACAAGCAAGTGCCATGTAGTGTATAACACAGATGGATTTGACTCCAGTGCCAAAGATAGGATTCACCACCGTGTATGATAACTGGACTAGGTGAGGTAGAAGTGGCAGTATCCTCCATCTCCATCCTTCCCTTTCGGAGCCATCTAATTAAGTAATAACGCACCAGGGGGTGTGGTGTGTTTTGTCATACATGTGGTCTATGGTCTGATATACCACGGCTGTCAGCCAATCAGCATTCAGGGCTCAAACCACCCAGTTTCTAAGAGGAAACAACCTGTAGCTAATAGGGGTACTTCAGCTGTAGGTAGAGGAGCATTACGCTAATAGGGGTACTTCAGCTGTAGGTAAATTAGCATTAAGCTAATAGGGGTACTTCAGCTGTAGGTAAATTAGCATTAAGCTAATAGGGGTACTTCAGCTGTAGGTAAAGGAGCATTAAGCTAATAGGGGTAGTTCAGCTGTAGGTAAAGGAGCATTAAGCTAATCGGGGTACTTCAGCTGTAGAGAAATTAGCATTAAGCTAATAGGGTACTTCAGCTGTAGGTAAAGGAGCATTAAGCTAATAGGGGTACTTCAGCTGTAGGTAAAGGAGCATTAAGCTAATAGGGGTACTTCAGCTGTAGGTAAATTAGCATTAGGCTAATAGGGGTACTTCAGCTGTAGGTAAATTAGCATTAGGCTAATAGGGGTACTTCAGCTGTAGGTAAACTAGCATTAGGCTAATAGGGGTACTTCAGCTGTAGGTAAATTAGCATTAAACTAATAGGGGTACTTCAGCTGTAGGTAAATTAGCATTAGGCTAATAGGGGTACTTCAGCTGTAGGTAAAGGAGTATTAAGCTAATAGGGGTACTTCAGCTGTAGGTAAATTAGCATTAAGCTAATAGGGGTACTTCAGCAGAGGTAAATTAGCATTAAGCTAATAGGGGTACTTCAGCTGTAGGTAAAGGAGCATTAAGCTAATAGGGGTACTTCAGCTCTAGGTAAATTAGCATTAGGCTAATAGGGGTACTTCAGCTGTAGGTAAATTAGCATTAAACTAATAAGGGTACTTCAGCTGTAGGTAAAGGAGCATTAAGCTAATAGGGGTACTTCAGCTGTAGAGAAATTAGCATTAAGCTAATAGGGTACTTCAGCTGTAGGTAAAGGAGCATTAAGCTAATAGGGGTACTTCAGCTGTAGGTAAAGGAGTATTAAGCTAATAGGGGTACTTCAGCTGTAGGTAAATTAGCATTAAGCTAATAGGGGTACTTCAGCAGAGGTAAATTAGCATTAAGCTAATAGGGGTACTTCAGCTGTAGGTAAATTAGCATTAAGCTAATAGGGGTACTTCAGCTGAAGGTAATTTAGCATTAAGCTAATAGGGGTACTTCAGCAGAGGTAAATTAGCATTAGGCTAATAGGGGTACTTCAGCTGTAGGTAAATTAGCACTACGCTAATAGGGGTACTTCAGCTCTAGGTAAATTAGCATTAAGCTAATAGGGGTACTTCAGCTGTAGGTAAAGGAGCATTAAGCTAATAGGGGTACTTCAGCTGTAGGTAAAGGAGCATTAAGCTAATAGGGGTACTTCAGCTGTAGGTAAATTAGCATTAGGCTAATAGGGGTACTTCAGCTGTAGGTAAATTAGCATTAAACTAATAGGGGTACTTGAGCTGTAGGTAAATTAGCATTAGGCTAATAGGGGTACTTCAGCTGTAGGTAAATTAGCACTACGCTAATAGGGGTACTTCAGCTGTAGGTAAATTAGCATTAAACTAATAGGGGTACTTTAGCTGTAGGTAAAGGAGCATTAAGCTAATAGGGGTACTTCAGCTGTAGGTAAATTAGCATTAAACTGATAGAAAATGTATTTTAATAAAATAAAACCAGTGACAGATAGCGATTAGAAAATAAATGACAAGAGAAGAGAGGAGAATATAAGACTGATGGTTTTCATAGCACTAGGTTAAAGTTGCACTATGCAGAAATCGCTCCGCCATTTCCTGGCACGTTGTGGTAGCTAATCCAAGTTTATCATTTTAAAAGGCTAATTGATCATTAGAAAACCCTTTTATGTTAGCACAGCTGAAAACTGTTGTACTGATTAAAGAAACAATAAAACTGGCCTTCTTTAGACTAATTGAGTATCTGGAGCATCAGCATTTGTGGGTTTGATTACAGGCTCAAAATAGCCAGAAACAAAGAACTTTCTTCTGAAACTCGTCAGTCTTTTCTTCTTCTGAGAGATGAAGGCTATTCCATGCGAGAAATTGCCAAGAAACTGAAGATCTCGTACAACGCTGTGTACTACTCCCTTCACAGAACAGCGCAAACTGTCTCTAACCAGAATAGAAAGAGGAGTGGAAGGCCCCGGTGCACAACTGAGCAAGAGGACAAGTACATTAGAGTGTCTAGTTTGAGAAACAGACACCTCACAAGTCCTCACCTGGCAGCTTCATTAAATAGTACCCGCAAAACACCAGTCTCATCGTCAACAGTGAAGAGGCGACTCCGGGATGCTGGCCTTCAGCCGCTTCCAGCAACAATAGTCATTTACAACATTAACAATGTCTACACTGTATTTCTGATCAATTTGATGTTATTTTAATGGACCAAAAAATGTGCTTTTCTTTCAAAAACAAGGACATTTCTAAGTGACCTCAAACTTTTGAACGGTAGTGTATATCCCTCCTTCCATCTCTCCCTCCATCCCCCGTGTATATCCTCCTCCTCTCTTAATCTCTATCCCCCCTGACAGATCATTTACAGGCAGGCCGGCAGGCCGGCGGTGCCGTGGGGGGGGTGAGAAGGAGGATATTTAAAAGCACCAGAAATAAATAATCACTTAAGGAGTGCTGAGTGAACGATTCACACCACAAATCCCTACTGTAGAGCACACAGCACGGAGAGAGGAGGGAGGGGGAGGGAGGGAGGGAGGGGGAGGGACAGAGAGAGAGAGAGTTAGAGAGGAGGGTGGGGGAGAGAGAGAGAGAGAGAGAGAGAGTTAGAGAGAGAGAGAGAGAGAGAGAGGGAGAGGGGGGAGGAGGGAGGAAGGGAGGGAGGGGGGGGGAGAGAGAGTTAGAGAGAGAGAGAGAGAGAGAGGGGGGAGGGGGGGGGAGGAGGGAGGGAGGGGGGGAGAGGAGGGAGGGAGGGGGGGGAGAGAGAGAGAGGGAGGGAGGGAGGGAGGGAGAGAGAGAGAGATCATCCTCATGCAAAGTGCATCTCATCTCAACTCTCTCCCTGTTGTATTCATGTGTGCTATTTTAATGCGTCGTAGTAACTTGCTATGTTTGGGTTGGTTAATGTTGTCGTAGTAACTTGCTATGGTTGGGTTGGTTAATGTTGTCGTAGTAACTTGCTATGGTTGGGTTGGTTAATGTTGTCGTAGTAACTTGCTATGGTTGGGTTGGTTAATGTTGTCGTAGTAACTTGCTATGGTTGGGTTGGTTAATGTTGTCGTAGTAACTTGCTATGGTTGGGTTGGTTAATGTTGTCGTAGTAACTTGCTATGGTTGGGTTGGTTAATGTTGTCGTAGTAACTTGCTATGGTTGGGTTGGTTAATGTTGTCGTAGTAACTTGCTATGGTTGGGTTGGTTAATGTTGTCGTAGTAACTTGCTATGGTTGGGTTGGTTAATGTTGTGTAGTAACTTGCTATGGTTGGGTTGGTTAATGTTGTCGTAGTAACTTGCTATGGTTGGGTTGGTTAATGTTGTCGTAGTAACTTGCTATGGTTGGGTTGGTTAATGTTGTCGTAGTAACTTGCTATGGTTGGGTTGGTTAATGTTGTCGTAGTAACTTGCTATGGTTGGGTTGGTTAATGTTGTCGTAGTAACTTGCTATGGTTGGGTTGGTTAATGTTGTCGTAGTAACTTGCTATGGTTGGGTTGGTTAATGTTGTCGTAGTAACTTGCTATGGTTGGTTTGGTTAATGTTGTCATAGTAACTTGCTATGGTTGGGTTGGTTAATGTTGTCGTAGTAACTTGCTATGGTTGGTTTGGTTAATGTTGTCATAGTAACTTGCTATGGTTGGGTTGGTTAATGTTGTCGAAGTAACTTGCTATGGTTGGGTTGGTTAATGTTGTCGTAGTAACTTGCTATGGTTGGGTTGGTTAATGTTGTCGTAGTAACTTGCTATGGTTGGGTCGGTTAATGTTGTGTAGTAACATGCTATGGTTGGGTTGGTTAATGTTGTCGTAGTAACTTGCTATGGTTGGGTTGGTTAATGTTGTCATAGTAACTTGCTATGGTTGGGTTGGTTAATGTTGTCGTAGTAACTTGCTATGGTTGGGTTGGTTAATGTTGTCATAGTAACTTGCTATGGTTGGGTTGGTTAATGTTGTCGTAGTAACTTGCTATGGTTGGGTTGGTTAATGTTGTCATAGTAACTTGCTATGGTTGGGTTGGTTAATGTTGTCATAGTAACTTGCTATGGTTGGGTTGGTTAATGTTGTCGTAGTAACTTGCTATGGTTGGGTTGGTTAATGTTGTCGTAGTAACTTGCTATGGTTGGGTTGGTTAATGTTGTCGTAGTAACTTGCTATGGTTGGGTTGGTTAATGTTGTCGTAGTAACTTGCTATGGTTGGGTTGGTTAATGTTGTCATAGTAACTTGCTATGGTTGGGTTGGTTAATGTTGTCATAGTAACTTGCTATGGTTGGGTTGGTTAATGTTGTCGTAGTAACTTGCTATGGTTGGGTTGGTTAATGTTGTCGTAGTAACTTGCTATGGTTGGGTTGGTTAATGTTGTCGTAGTAACTTGCTATGGTTGGGTTGGTTAATGTTGTCGTAGTAACTTGCTATGGTTGGGTTGGTTAATGTTGTCATAGTAACTTGCTATGGTTGGGTTGGTTAATGTTGTCGTAGTAACTTGCTATGGTTGGGTTGGTTAATGTTGTCGTAGTAACTTGCTATGGTTGGGTTGGTTAATGTTGTCATAGTAACTTGCTATGGTTGGGTTGGTTAATGTTGTCGTAGTAACTTGCTATGGTTGGGTTGGTTAATGTTGTCGTAGTAACTTGCTATGGTTGGGTTGGTGTCCAGCAGCATCAGTGCACTGAAAGCTGACCTGACTCCAGCTTTGTGCCTCATGGATAAACCTCAGTAGGTCGAAGGCAGAGCAAAGAGATGGTTTCTGTTTCTCTACAGGCGGGCTAAGATGAAACAAATAAATCAACATCATCACATTACTACTACAGCCGTATGTACCTCATCCCTCACTACCCTCACTAACCGTACTACCCTCCCTACCCTCTCATCCCTCACTCCTCCCACTACCCTTACATCTCTCACATCCCTCAATACCCTCACTACCCTCAAATCCTTCACTACACTCACTACCCTAAAATCCCTCACGACCCTCACGGCCCTTACATCCCTCACATCTCTCATTACCCTTACTTCCCTTACTACCCTCACATCCCTCACTACCCTCAATACTCTCACATTCCGCAATACCCTCACATCCCTAACGACCCTCACATCCTTAACGACCCTCACATCCCTAACGACCCTCACATCCCTCACATCCCTCACTACCCTCGTATCCCTCAAACCCCTCACTACCCTCACATCCCTCACTACCCTCAATACTCTCACATTCCGCAATACCCTCACATCCTTAACGACCCTCACATCCTTAACGACCCTCACATCCCTAACGACCCTCACTACCCTTACATCCCTCACTACCCTCACATCCCTCACTTCCCTCATGACCCTCAAATCCCTCATGACCCTCACTAGCCTCACTCTCTCTATTCATCCATCCCTCCCTCCCTCTGCCTCCACTTCTGATGGCTGACCAGGCATAGTGTGTGTGTTTGTGTAGGTTTGTATGTATGTGTAGGTGTGTGTAGGTACGTGTGTACATGCCCCTTTTTGAAGTTGGTAGCAATCTGTGGGCACTGCAGTGTTTGTATTCATTTTTTAATATGGGAAAAGTAATTCTGTGCTGAAACTCGGCTGACAGCTACAATGGGTGTTCCGAGCTGAGGTTACAAATCAGGGGATTGGAGGAGGCAGCAGAGTGGACCTGGCAGAGTGGACCTGGCAGAGTGGACCTGGCAGAGTGGACCCGGCAGAGTGGACCCGGCAGAGTGGACCCGGCAGAGTGGACCCGGCAGAGTGGACCCGGCAGAGTGGACCCGGCAGAGTGGACCCGGCAGAGTGGACCCGGCAGAGTGGACCCGGCAGAGTGGACCTGGCTGAAATACTACTTTTGAAATGTTTTTATTTAACCCAATCACGGCCGGTTGTGATACAGCCTGGATTCGAACCTACTAAGTCTGCTATGAGTCCCAAATGACAGCCTATTCCCTTTATAGGCCACTTCTTTTGACCGAAGCCCACAGGGAATAGGGAGCCATTCGGGACGAAGCCTAATACTCAGGCCTTGTTTCCTTTCATGTTGCGTTTCCTATTGAGTAAATAGCCGGACCAATACGTAGCTGGATAGTTCTTCATTGGTGGACCTAGGAAGGCAGTTGAAGTAGCAAGTGCACTATTAGGAAGCAAGCGCCACGGCTGTTTTTGAATAACAGAATAAAGTAATATTGACCTGAGTTTTTCTGAGAAGGGAGAAATGCTATTCAGGGTTTCCTATGAACGCCATTTACATACAGTTTTGATAAATTGACAGAAAAGTGCAACGTGATCAAAACTGCTGTGTTTGTTGCGTTAACATTGTAATACGTGTTGGATAACATTACTAATATCAGTGTTGTATATATAACATTACTAATAACAGTGTTGTATAATATTACTAATAACAGTGTTGTATATATAACATTACTAATAACAGTGTTGTATAACATTACTAATAACAGTGTTGGATAACATTACTAATAACAGTGTTGTATATATAACATTACTAATAACAGTGTTGTATATATAACATTACTAATAACAGTGTTGTATAATATTACTAATACCAGTGTTGTATATATAACATTACTAATAACAGTGTTGTATATATAACATTACTAATAACAGTGTTGTATATATAATATTACTAATAACAGTGTTGGATAACATTACTAATAACAGTGTTGTATATATAATAGTACTAATAACAGTGTTGGATAACATTACTAATAACAGTGTTGTATATATAATAGTACTAATAACAGTGTTGTATAATATTACTAATAACAGTGTTGTATATATAATATAACTAATAACAGTGTTGTATATATAACATTACTAATAACAGTGTTGGATAACATTACTAATAACAGCGTTGTATATATAACATTACTAATAACAGTGTTGTATAATATTACTAATAACAGTGTTGGATATATAATATAACTAATAACAGTGTTGTATAACATTACTAATACCAGTGTTGTATATATAACATTACTAATAACAGTGTTGTATAATATTACTAATAACAGTGTTGGATATATAATATAACTAATAACAGTGTTGTATAACATTACTAATACCAGTGTTGTATATATAACATTACTAATAACAGTGTTGGATAACATTACTAATACCAGTGTTGTATATATAACATTACTAATAACAGTGTTGGATAACATTACTAATAACAGTGTTGTATATATAATATTACTAATAACAGTGTTGTATATATAATATTACTAATAACAGTGTTGTATATATAACATTACTAATAACAGTGTTGTATATATAACATTACTAATAACAGTGTTGTATATATAACATTACTAATACCAGTGTTGTATATATAACATTACTAATAACAGTGTTGGATAACATTACTAATACCAGTGTTGTATATATAACATTACTAATAACAGTGTTGGATAACATTACTAATAACAGTGTTGTATATATAATATTACTAATAACAGTGTTGTATATATAATATTACTAATAACAGTGTTGTATATATAACATTACTAATAACAGTGTTGTATATATAACATTACTAATAACAGTGTTGTATATATAACATTACTAATAACAGTGTTGTATAATATTACTAATAACAGTGTTGTATATATAACATTACTAATAACAGTGTTGTATATATAACATTACTAATAACAGTGTTGTATATATAACATTACTAATAACAGTGTTGTGTATATATAACATTACTAATAAGTGTTGTATATATAATATTACTAATAACAGTGATGTATATATAATATTACTAATAACAGTGTTGTATATATAACATTACTAATAACAGTGTTGTATATATAATATTACTAATAACAGTGATGTATATATAATATTACTAATAACAGTGTTGTATAACATTACTAATAACAGTGTTGTATATATAACATTACTAATAACAGTGTTGTATATATAATATTACTAATAACAGTGTTGTATATATAATATTACTAATAACAGTGTTGTATATATAATATTACTAATAACAGTGTTGTATATATAACATTACTAATAACAGTGTTGTATATATAACATTACTAATAACAGTGTTGTATATATAACATTACTAATAACAGTGGTGTATATATAATATTACTAATAACAGTGGTGTATATATAATATTACTAATAACAGTGTTGTATATATAACATTACTAATAACAGTGTTGTACATATAATATTACTAATAACAGTGTTGTATATATAACATTACTAATAACAGTGTTGTATATATAACATTACTAATAACAGTGTTGTATATATAACATTACTAATAACAGTGTTGTGTATATAATATTACTAATAACAGTGTTGGATAACATTGGTACCATCCAGCCCTACTAAACACCCAATAATACTGGTATTGTCCCTACCTTACTAAACACCCAATAACACTGGTATTGTCCCTACCTTACTAAACACCCAATAATACTGGTATTGTCCCTACCCTACTAAACACCCAATAATACTGGTATTGTCCCTACCTTACTAAACACCCAATAATACTGGTATTGTCCCTACCTTACTAAACTAAACACCCAATGATACTGGTATTGTCCCTACCCTACTAAACACCCAATAATACTGGTATTGTCCCTACTCTACTAAACACCCAATAACACTGGTATTGTCCCTACCTTACTAAACACCCAATAATACTGGTATTGTCCCTACCCTACTAAACACCCAATAATACTGGCATTGTCCCTACCCTACTAAACACCCAATAATACTGGTATTGTCCCTACCTTACTAAACTAAACACCCAATAATACTGGTATTGTCCCTACCCTACTAAACACCCAATAATACTGGTATTGTCCCTACCTTACTAAACACCCAATAATACTGGTATTGTCCCTACTCTACTAAACACCCAATAATACTGGTATTGTCCCTACTCTACTAAACACCCAATAATACTGGTATTGTCCCTACCTTACTAAACACCCAATAACACTGGTATTGTCCCTACCTTACTAAACTAAACACCCAATGATACTGGTATTGTCCCTACCCTACTAAACACCCAATAATACTGGTATTGTCCCTACTCTACTAAACACCCAATAATACTGGTATTGACCCTACCCTACTAAACACCCAATAATACTGGTATTGTCCCTACCCTACTGTCACGTCCTGACCATAGTTCTTATGTGTGTTGCTTGTTTTAGTGTTGGTCAGGACGTGAGCTGGGTGGGCATTCTATGTTGTGTGTCTAGTTTGTCTGTTTCTGTGTTCAGCCTAATATGGTTCTCAATCAGAGGCAGCTGTCAATCGTTGTCCCTGATTGAGAATCATATATAGGTGGCTTGTTTTGTGTTGGGGATTGTGGGTGGTTGTCTTCTGTCTTTGTGTTCTGCACCAGATAGGACTGTCTCGGTTTTCACATTTGATATTTTGTATTTTGTATAGTGTTCACGTTATTGTCTCTTCTTTATTAAATCATGTTGAACACTAGCCGCGCTGCATTTTGGTCCTCTCCTTCACCCCAGGAAGAAAGCCGTTACACCTACTAAACACCCAATAATACTGGTATTGTCCCTACCCTACTAAACACCCAATAATACTGGTATTGTCCCTACCCTACTAAACACCCAATAATACTGGCATTTCCCCTACCCTACTAAACACCCAATAATACTGGTATTGACCCTACCCTACTAAACGCTTAATACTACTGGTATTGTCTCTACCCTACTAAACGCTTAATACTACTGGTATTGTCCCTACCCTACTAAACACCCAATAATACTGGTATTGACCCTACCCTACTAAACACCCAATAATACTGGTATTGTCCCTACCCTACTAAACACCCAGTAATACTGGTATTGTCCCTACCCTACTAAACACCCAGTAATACTGGTATTGCCCCTACCCTACTAAACACCCAATAATACTGGTATTGACCCTGCCCTACTAAACACCCAATAATACTGGTATTGTCCCTACCCTACTAAACACCCAATAATACTGGTATTGACCCTACCCTACTAAACACCCAATAATACTGGTATTGTCCCTACCCTACTAAACACCCAATAATACTGGTATTGACCCTACCCTACTAAACACCCAATAATACTGGTATTGTCCCTACCTTACTAAACACCCAATAATACTGGTATTGTCCCTACCCTACTAAACACCCAATAATACTGGTATTGTCCCTACCCTACTAAACACCCAATAATACTGGTATTGTCCCTACCTTACTAAACACCCAATAATACTGGTATTGTCCCTACCTTACTAAGCACCCAATAATAATGGTATTGTCCCTACCCTACTAAACACCCAATAATACTGGTATTGTCCCCACCCTACTAAACACCCAATAATACTGGTATTGTCCCTACCCTACTAAGCACCCAATAATACTGGTATTGTCCCTACCCTACTAAACACCCAATAATACTGGTATTGTCCCTACCCTACTAAACACCCAATAATACTGGTATTGTCCCTACCCTACTAAACACCCAATAATACTGGTATTGTCCCTACCCTACTAAACACCCAATGATAATGGTATTGTCCCTACCCTACTAAACACCCAGTAATACTGGTATTGTCTCTACCCTACTAAACACCCAATAATACTGGTATTGACCCTACCCTACTAAACACCCAATAATACTGGTATTGACCCTACCTTACTAAACACCCAATAATACTGGTATTGACCCTACCCTACTAAACACCCAATAATACTGGTATTGTCCCTACCCTACTAAACACCCAATAATACTGGTATTGTCCCTACCCTACTAAACACCCAATAATACTGGTATTGTCCCTACCCTACTAAACACCCAATAATACTGGTATTGTCCCTACCCTACTAAACACCCAATAATACTGGTATTGTCCCTACCCTACTAAACACCCAATAATACTGGTATTGTCCCTACCCTACTAAACACCCAATGATAATGGTATTGTCCCTACCCTACTAAACACCCAGTGATACTGGTATTGTCTCTACCCTACTAAACACCCAATAATACTGGTATTGACCCTACCCTACTAAACACCCAATAATACTGGTATTGACCCTACCCTACTAAACACCCAATAATACTGGTATTGTCCCTACCCTACTAAACACCCAATACTACTGGTATTGTCCCTACCCTACTAAACACCCAATACTACTGGTATTGTCCCTACCCTACTAAACACCCAATACTACTGGTATTGTCCCTACCCTACTAAACACCCAATAATACTGGTATTGTCCCTACCCTACTAAACACCCAATAATACTGGTATTGACCCTACCCTACTAAACACCCAATAATACTGGTATTGTCCCTACCCTACTGTCACGTCCTGACCATAGTTCTTATGTGTGTTGCTTGTTTTAGTGTTGGTCAGGACGTGAGCTGGGTGGGCATTCTATGTTGTGTGTCTAGTTTGTCTGTTTCTGTGTTCAGCCTAATATGGTTCTCAATCAGAGGCAGCTGTCAATCGTTGTCCCTGATTGAGAATCATATATAGGTGGCTTGTTTTGTGTTGGGGATTGTGGGTGGTTGTCTTCTGTCTTTGTGTTCTGCACCAGATAGGACTGTCTCGGTTTTCACATTTGATATTTTGTATTTTGTATAGTGTTCACGTTATTGTCTCTTCTTTATTAAATCATGTTGAACACTAGCCGCGCTGCATTTTGGTCCTCTCCTTCACCCCAGGAAGAAAGCCGTTACACCTACTAAACACCCAATAATACTGGTATTGTCCCTACCCTACTAAACACCCAATTATACTGGTATTGTCCCTACCCTACTACACACCCAATAATGCTGGTATTGTCCCTACCCTACTAAACACCCAATAATACTGGTATTGTTCCTACCCTACTAAACACCCAATAATACTGGTATTGTCCCTACCCTACTACACACCCAATAATGCTGGTATTGTCCCTACCCTACTAAACACCCAATAATACTGGTATTGTCCCTACCCTACTAAACACCCAATAATACTGGTATTGTCCCTACCCTACTAAACACCCAATAATACTGGTATTGTCCCTACCCTACTAAACACCCAATAATACTGGTATTGTCCCTACCCTACTAAACACCCAATAATACTGGTATTGTCCCTACCCTACTAAACACCCAATAATACTGGTATTGTCCCTACCCTACTAAACGCTTAATACTACTGGTATTGTCTCTACCCTACTAAACACCCAATAATACTGGTATTGTCCCTACCCTACTAAACACCCAATAATACTGGTATTGTCCCTACCCTACTAAACACCCAATAATACTGGTATTGTCCCTACCCTACTAAACACCCAATAATACTGGTATTGTCCCTACCTTACTAAACACCCAATAATACTGGTATTGTCCCTACCCTACTAAACACCCAATAATACTGGTATTGTCCCCACCCTACTAAACACCCAATAATACTGGTATTGTCCCTACCCTACTAAGCACCCAATAATACTGGTATTGTCCCTACCCTACTAAACACCCAATAATACTGGTATTGTCCCTACCCTACTAAACACCCAGTAATACTGGTATTGTCCCTACCCTACTAAACACCCAATAATACTGGTATTGACCCTACCCTACTAAACACCCAATAATACTGGTATTGACCCTACCTTACTAAACACCCAATAATACTGGTATTGTCCCTACGCTACTAAACATCCAATAATACTGGTATTGTCCCTACCTTACTAAACACCCAATAATATTGGCATTGTCCCTACCCTACTAAACACCCAATAATACTGGTATTGTCCCTACCCTACTAAACACCCAATAATACTGGTATTGTCCCTACCCTACTAAACACCCAATAATACTGGTATTGACCCTACCCTACTAAACACCCAATAATACTGGTATTGACCCTACCCTACTAAACACCCAATAATACTGGTATTGTCCCTACCCTACTAAACACCCAATAATACTGGTATTGTCCCTACCCTACTAAACACCCAATAATACTGGTATTGTCCCTACCCTACTAAACACCCAATAATACTGGTATTGTCCCTACCCTACTAAACACCCAATAATACTGGTATTGACCCTACCCTACTAAACACCCAATAATACTGGTATTGTCCCTACCCTACTAAACACCCAATAATACTGGTATTGACCCTACCCTACTAAACACCCAATAATACTGGTATTGACCCTACCCTACTAAACACCCAATAATACTGGCATTGCCCCTACCCTACTAAACACCCAATAATACTGGTATTGTCCCTACCCTACTAAACACCCAATAATACTGTCATTGCCCCTACCCTACTAAACACCCAATAATACTGGCATTGTCCCTACCCTACTAAACGCCCAATAATACTGGTATTGTCCCTACCCTACTAAACACCCAATAATACTGGTATTGTCCCTACCTTACTAAACACCCAATAATACTGGTATTGTCCCTACCCTACTAAACACCCAATAATACTGGTATTGTCCCTACCCTACTAAACACCCAATAATACTGGTATTGACCCTACCCTACTAAACACCCAATAATACTGGTATTGACCCTACCCTACTAAACACCCAATAATACTGGTATTGTCCCTACCCTACTAAACACCCAATAATACTGGTATTGACCCTACCCTACTAAACACCCAATAATACTGGTATTGTCCCTACCCTACTAAACACCCAATAATACTGTCATTGCCCCTACCCTACTAAACACCCAATAATACTGGCATTGTCCCTACCCTACTAAACGCCCAATAATACTGGTATTGTCCCTACCCTACTAAACACCCAATAATACTGGTATTGTCCCTACCTTACTAAACACCCAATAATACTGGTATTGTCCCTACCCTACTAAACACCCAATAATACTGGTATTGACCCTACCCTACTAAACACCCAATAATACTGGTATTGTCCCTACCCTACTAAACACCCAATAATACTGGTATTGTCCCTACCTTACTAAACACCCAATAATACTGGTATTGTCCCTACCCTACTAAACACCCAATAATACTGGCATTGTCCCTACCCTACTAAACACCCAATAATACTGGTATTGACCCTACCCTACTAAACACCCAATAATACTGGTATTGTCCCTACCCTACTAAACACCCAATAATACTGGTATTGTCCCTACCCTACTAAACACCCAATAATACTGGTATTGACCCTACCCTACTAAACACCCAATAATACTGGTATTGTCCCTACCCTACTAAACACCCAATAATACTGGTATTGTCCCTACCCTACTAAACACCCAATAATACTGGTATTGTCCCTACCCTACTAAACACCCAATAATACTGGTATTGTCCCTACCCTACTAAACACCCAATAATACTGGTATTGTCCCTACCCTACTAAACACCCAATAATACTGGTATTGTCCCTACCCTACTAAACACCCAATAATACTGGTATTGTTCCTACCCTACTAAACGCTTAACACTACTGGTATTGTCTCTACCCTACTAAACGCTTAATACTACTGGTATTGTCCCTACCCTACTAAACACCCAATAATACTGGTATTGTCCCTACCCTACTAAACACCCAATAATACTGGTATTGTCCCTACCCTACTAAACACCCAATAATACTGGTATTGTCCCTACCCTACTAAACACCCAATACTACTGGTATTGTCCCTACCCTACTAAACACCCAATAATACTGGTATTGTCCCTACCCTACTAAACACCCAATAATACTGGTATTGTCCCTACCCTACTAAGCACCCAATAATACTGGTATTGACCCTACCCTACTAAACACCCAATAATACTGGTATTGTCCCTACCTTACTAAACACCCAATAATACTGGTATTGTCCCTACCTTACTAAACGCCCAATAATACTGGTATTGTCCCTACCCTACTAAACACACAATGATACTGGTAATGTCCCTACCTTACTAAACACCCAAAAATACTGGTATTGTCCCTACCCTACTAAACACCCAATAATACTGGCATTGCCCCTACCCTACTAAACACCCAATAATACTGGTATTGTCCCTACCCTACTAAACACCCAATAATACTGGTATTGACCCTACCCTACTAAACACCCAATAATACTGGTATTGTCCCTACCCTACTAAACACCCAATAATACTGGTATTGTCCCTACCCTACTAAACACCCAATAATACTGGTATTGTCCCTACCCTACTAAACACCCAATAATACTGGTATTGTCCCTACCCTACTAAACACCCAATAATACTGGTATTGTCCCTACCCTACTAAACGCTTAATACTACTGGTATTGTCTCTACCCTACTAAACGCTTAATACTACTGGTATTGTCCCTACCCTACTAAACACCCAATAATACTGGTATTGTCCCTACCCTACTAAACACCCAATAATACTGGTATTGTCCCTACCCTACTAAACACCCAATAATACTGGTATTGTCCCTACCCTACTAAACACCCAATAATACTGACACTTCAATAGTGCCCCTGCGCATTGACTTCGTGCCGGTACCCCCTGTATATAGCCTCGTTATTGTTATATTTTATTTTATATAACTTTAGTTTATCTGCTAAATATTTTCTTAACTCTTTATTGAACTGCACTGTTGGTTAAGGGCTTGTACTGTAATTAAAAAGCATTTCACAATAAGGTCTGCCTTTTTGCTTGGTGCTTAATTTTACAGAGCCTTGTTTTCTTTTGGCTGCAACAAGCAGCCATTTTACTATACAGCAAGCAGCCATTTTACTATACAGCAAGCAGCCATTTTACTATACAGCAAGCAGCCATTTTACTATACAGCAAGCAGCCATTTTACTATACAGCAAGCAGCCATTTTACTATACAGCAAGCAGCCATTTTACTATACAGCAAGCAGCCATTTTACTATACAGCAAGCAGCCATTTTACTATACAGCAAGCAGCCATTTTGCTATACAGCAAGCAGCCATTTTGCTATACAGCAAGCAGCCATTTTACTATACAGCATCTGGTTAAGTTTTCAGATACCAGACATTATGGAGGAATACTACTACAAAAAGAACATGACAAAAATTCTATACTGTGTGTGTGTGTGTGTGTGTGTGTGTGTGTGTGTGTGTGTATGTGTATGTGTGTGTGTGTGTGTGTGTGTGTGTGTGTGCGTGTGTGTGTGCGTAACATGATGCAGCCACCACTATTCTTGAAAATATGGAGAGTGGTACTCAGTAATGTGTTGTATTGGATTTGCCCCGAACATAACACTTTGTATTCAGCACAAAAAGGGAATTGCTTTACTAAATGTTAATATTCTCTACAAGCTTTCTTCTCTTCACTCTGCCATTTGGGTTAGTATTATAGAGTAACTACAATGTTGTTGATCCATACGCAGTTTTCTCCAATCACAGTCATTAATCTCTGTAACTGTTTTAAAGTCACCATTGGTGTCACACCCTGACCATAGATTGCTTTGTATGTTTCTATTTTTTGTTTGGTCAGGGTGTGATGTGGGTGGGCATTCTATGTGTGTATGTCTATGTTTTCTATTTCTATTTATGTTTGGCCTGGTATGGTTCTCAATCAGAGGCAGCTGTCAATCGTTGTCTCTGATTGAGAACCATACTTAGGTAGCCTGTTTTCCCACTTTGAGTTGTGGGTAGTTGTTTTCTGTTTTGTGTTTGTTGCACCTTTCAGAACTGTTCTTTGGTCATTTTGTTGTTTTTGTTCGCGTGTTCATCTTGATTAAAAGTATTATGGATACGTACCACGCTGCACTTTGGTCCTCCTCTCCTTCTCCCGACGATAATCGTTACAATTGGCCTCATGGTGAACTCCCTGAATGGTTTCTTTCCTCTCCGGCAACTAAGTTAGGAAGGACGCCTGTATATTTTTAGTGACTGGATATATTGACACACCATCCAAAGTGTAATTAATTTACTTAAGATTTACTTAAGTAAATTTCCCAGTGACAGACCAGGCCAGTGCCAACTGAAAGCTACTGGCCAGAATAAAGATAATACAGGCCCCGGAAAGCAGATCATGCACATAACATTTAAATTATATCTTTAATTTGCGGGCTGAGTTAGTAGCCTATAGCCTATAATGACCTACCTACCCTCCATACAGAAATAATTACATTTAAACTTGACAATATCATATTTACATTGATTGTTTGGAGGGGGAAAAAATGTAACCTTTGCGCAATCTCAAAAAGGGTGTTATTGTTAGTGATTTTCACAGTTGTAGGGCCCTAAAAAATCTGTTTCATCTTTTGGTAAATACCATTTTCCCGGTTGAATTCTTTTTACGTTTTTTCACTCTCAAAATAGCACTTTTCATTATAGAAAACTCCCCGAAAATGGGATATTATAAGTCCACAACAATGCATCAGCTACATCAGGAGGCCACTTTTGAGGTCTGGGATGAATACATTCTATTATGTGTCTAGAAAGAGACCATTGTGTTTGGCTAGCGTTGTTTTTGTACAGCGGAGGCAAAGTTTGCAAAACAAATTGATACAAATCATCATATCATTCTGACACATAGACCTACTTTTCAGTCAAGATTTAATTGGGAAAGTTTTTGGGGAAAGCCTTGACTAATGTTCATTAAAAATAAATCTTGACCGTAAAAATGTGAACCAAAATCAATAAAGAATTTGTGTCGCACTGCAAAGTCAAAGGGTCCCAAATGCGAGTGTTTTGGTCGCAGTTTTGAGCCCTTCACACACACACTCTCCTCACTCTGTTTAGTCCATCAGCTAACATCATTATGGTCCATGGTTGCAGTAACCGTTCAATTGCTCTCTCCTCACCTGCAAGTCGTTGCTGTAAAAAAATATGTTATTTTCAGCCAACTTGCTTGGTAAAGTAAGGGTTAAATATCCTTAGGCCCAAGCCAGGGCCAGCCCCCAGGACTCTGGTGCATCCAGGCCCCAGGCAGCCAGGCCAGGGCCAGGGCCAGCCCCCAGAACTCCGGTACAGCCAGGCCCCAGCCACCCAGGCCAGGGCCAGCCCCTAGGACTCTGGTGCATCCAGGCCTCAGCCAGCCAGCCAGGTCAGGGCCAGCCCCCAGAACTCTGGTGCATCCAGGCCTCAGGCAGCCAGGCAGGTCAGGTCTACACCCATTTGAGGGCCTCAGGATTAGCCACAGTCTCAGCGTGCCCTCCTTGTATAGGTTGAAATGATCCTGCAGTACCAAGGCATCTCATGTCCTTTTAAAGCCAGAGGCATATAAGTTGATTGAGCTCCATTAGTCTGCCCAGATAACCAGCAGTACTACATGGAATCAGACATATGGGGTGTCATGATAGGATCCTGGAGTTACAGCAGCTGCAGTAGAACACCTCTACCCTCTCTACCCACAGAGTGGATTGTTATCCACAATTACTGTGTTCCACAATTACTGTGTGTGTGTGTGTGTGTGTGTGTGTGTGTGTGTGTGTGTGTGTGTGTGTGTGTGTGTGTGTGTGTGTGTGTGTGTGTGTGTGTGTGTGTGTGTGGGCATGTGTGTGGGCGTGTGTGTGTGTGTGTGTGTGGGCGTGTGCGTTTTTGTGTGTGGGCGTGTGCGTGTGTGTGTTTGTTTGTGTACGTCTGTGTGTGTGTTTGTGTACGTCTGTGTGTGTGTTTGTGTACGTCTGTGTGTGTGTTTGTGTACGTCTGTGTGTGTGTTTGTGTGCGTGTGTGTGTGCGCTGATCACATAGTATTTATTTATTATTACTAGTTGTTTCATCAGATGGGTTCATGAAAATTGTATGTGCTGCAAATTCATAAACACAGAAAGAAACTATTTTCCTTCATTTATAACACAACAGATCACAGTCTAACACTGTACAACCAGCCAGGTCGCTCAAAATCCACTGCAAAATTCCACGTCCGTCCAGGTAAGCAGGACGTCAGGAGATTACTTCAAAACCGGCCACTAGGGGCAACAGGGAGCGCTATTACCATCAGGTAGGCTTGGGTTTTGTTAGGGTGATGTGGATGGGGATGGTGGATGGGCGTAAGCCGTGAGCTCTGGCTCTAAGGGTCGCTTGTTCAATCCAAGAGATAATATTTAATAAAATAACTAAAATAACAAAACAAAATAGTTTTTGTAATGTGACATTGTAATAATGCATGGAATCCTTTCTCAAATGCCTGGGATTTGTGGCTTGCATATATTTTGATGTGTTTTCTTAGGGTTCAAATGCCTCAATGGTTTGCATTGGGTTCAATGGTTAGCTGTACCTGGTTTTTACCAGGTTTTGGACGTGCATTGGCTATGCTACTACTACTATACTACTACTACCATGCTACTACCATACTACTACCATACCTCTACTATCATACTACTACCATACTACTACTGCCACACTACCACCATACTACTACTACCATAGTGCTAATACCATACTACCACCATACTACTACCATACCACTACTACCATACTACTACTACCATACTACTACCACCATGCTACTACCATACTACTACCATACCTCTACTACCATACCACTACTACCATACCACTACTACCATACCACTACTACCATGCTACTACCATACTACTACTATCATGCTACTACCATACTACTACTACCATACTACTACCATGCTACTACCATACTACTAGTACCATGCTACTACCATACTACTACTACCATGCTACTACCATACTACTACTACCATACTACTACCATGCTACTACCATACTACTACTACCATACTAGTACCATGCTACTACCATACTACTACTATCATGCTACTACCATACTACTACTACCATGCTACGACCATACTACTACTACCATACTACTACCATGCTACTACCATACTACTACTACCATACTAGTACCATGCTACTACCATACTACTACTATCATGCTACTACCATACTACTACTACCATGCTACTACCATACTACTACTACCATACTACTACCATACTACTACTACCATACTACTACCATACTACTACTACCATACTACTACCATGCTACTACCATACTACTACTACCATACTACTAACATGCTACTACCATACTACTACCATACCACCACCGTACTAGTGCCATACTACCACCATGCTACTACCATACTACTACCATACTACCATCATACTACCACCATACTACCACCATACTAGTACCATGCTGCTACCATGCCACCACCATACTACCACCATACTACTACCATACTAGTACCATACTACTACCATACTACTACCATACTACCACAACCACTACCACAGTACTACCATACTACTACCATACTACGACCACCCCACTACTACCATACTACTACCATACTACTGCCATACTACTACTACTACCATACTACTACCATGCTACCACCGTACTACTACCACCATGCTACTGCCATGCTACCACCGTACTACTACTACCATGCTACTACCATACTACTACCATACTACTACCATACTACTACCTTACTACTACTTCCATACTACTACCATACTACTACCATGCTACTACCATACTAATTCCATACTACTACTACCATGCTACCACCATACTACTACCATGCTACTACCATGCTACTACTACTACCATGCTACTACTACCATGCTACTACCATACTACCACTACCACTACCACAGTACTACCATACTACCACCATACTACTACTACCATACTACTACCATGCTACTACCATGCTACTACTACCATGCTACTACCATACTACCACTACCACTACCACAGTACTACCATACTACCACCATACTACTACTACCATACTACTACCATGCTACTACCATACTACTACCATACTACTACCATACTACTACCATACTACTACTATACTACTACCATGCTGCTACCATACTACGTCTGTGTGTGTGTTTGTGTACGTCTGTGTGTGTGTTTGTGTACGTCTGTGTGTGTGTTTGTGTACGTCTGTGTGTGTGTTTGTGTGCGCTGATCACATAGTATTTATTTATTATTACTAGTTGTTTCATCAGATGGGTTCATGAAAATTGTATGTGCTGCAAATTCATAAACATACTACTACTACCATACTACTACCGTACTACTACTACCATACTACCACCATACTACTACTACCATACCACTACAATACTACTACCATACTACTACCATACCACTACTACCACGCTACCACCATACTACCACCATACTACTACTGCCATATTACTACCGTACTACTACTACCATACCACCACCCTACTACTACTACCATACTACTACTACCATACTATCACCATACTACTACTACCATACTATTGCCAAACTACTACCATACTAGTATCATACTACTACCATACTACCACAATACTACTACTACCATACTACTACCATACCACTACACTACTACCACCATACTACTACTACCATACTACCACCATACTACTACCATGCTAGTATCATGCTACTACCATACTACTACCACACTACTACTACTGTACTACTACCATGCTACTACCATACTAGTATCATGCTACTACCATACTACTACCATACTACTACTACCATGCTACTACCATACTACTACCATACTACTACTACCATGCTACCACCATACTGCTACCATACTACTACCCCCATACTACTACCATACCACTACCATACTACTACCATACTACTACCATGCTACCACCATACTACTGTCATGCTACTACCACCATACTACTACCATACTACTACCCCCATACTACTACCCCCATACTACTACCCCCATACTACTACCATACCACTACCATACTACTACCATACTACTACCATACTACTACCATACTACTACTACCATGCTACCACCATACTGCTACCATACTACTACCACCATACTACTACCATACTACTACCATGCTACCACCATACTACTGTCATGCTACTACCACCATACTACTACCATACTACTACCATGCTACCACCATACTACTGTCATGCTACTACCACCATACTACTACCATACTACTACCATACTACTACTACCATACTACCACCATACTACTACCATACTACTACCATACTACTACTACCATACTACCACCATACTACTAACATACTGGTATCATACTACTACCATACTACTACCATACTACGACCATACTACTACCACACTACTACTACCATACTACTGCCATGCTACTACTACCATGCTACCACCGTACTATTACCATACTACTACTGCCATACTACTACCATGCTACTACCATACTACTACCATACTACTACCATGCTACTACCATGCTACTACCATGCTACTACCATGCTACCACCATGCTACTACCATGCTACTACCATACTACTACCATACTACTACCATACTACTACTACCATACTACTACTACCATACTACTACTACTACCATGCTACTACCATACTACTACTACCGTACTACCATGCTACTACCATGCTACCACCGTACTACTACCATACTACCACCACTACCACAGTGCTACCATACTACTACCATACTACTACTACCATACTACTACCATACTACTACTACCATGCTACTACCATACTACTACTACCATGCTACCACCATACTGCTACCATACTACTACCACCATACTACTACCATACTACTACTACCATACTACTACCATACTACTACCATACTACTACCATACTACTACCATGCTACCACCATACTACTGTCATGCTACTACCACCATACTACTACCATACTACTGCCATACTACTACCATACTAGTATCATGCTACTACCATACTACTACTACCATACTACCACCATACTACTACCATACTGGTATCATGCTACTACCATACTACTACTACCATACTACTACCATACTACTACCATACTAGTATCATGCTACTACCATACTACTACTACCATACTACCACCATACTACTACCATACTGGTATCATACTACTACCATACTACTACCATACTACCACCATACTACTACCATACTGGTATCATACTACTACCATACTACTACCATACTACTACCATACTACTACCACACTACTACTACCATACTACTACCATGCTACTACCATACTACTACCATGCTACTACCATACTAGTATCATGCTACTACCATACTACTACTACCATACTACCACCATGCTACCACCATACTACTACCATGCTACTACCATACTACTACCATACTACTACCATACTACTACTACCATACTACTACTACTACCATGCTACTACCATACTACTACCATACTACTACTACCATACTACTACCATACTACCATGCTACTACCATGCTACCACCGTACTACTACCATACTACCACAGTGCTACCATACTACTACCATACTACTACTACCATACTACCATGCTACCACCGTACTACTACCATACTACCACAGTGCTACCATACTACTACCATACTACCATACTACCACCGTACCACTACCACAATACTACCACTACCACTACCACAGTACTACCATACTATTACCATGCTACCACCGTACTACTACCATACTACTACCATACTACTACCATACTACTACTACCATACTACCACCATACTACCACTACCATACTACTACCATGCTACTACCGTACTAGTACCATACTACTACCATACCACTACCATACTACTACCATACTACTACCATACTACTACCATACTACTACTACCATGCTACCACCATACTACTACTACCATACTACTACCATGCTACCACCGTACTAGTACCATACTACTACCATACTACTACCATACTACTACCATACTACTACTACCATGCTACTACCATACTACTACTACCATACTACTACCATCCTACTACCACACTGCTACCATACTACTGCCATGCTACCACCATACTACTACCATACTACTACTACCATACTACTACCATACTACTACTACCATACTACTACCATCCTACTACCACACTGCTACCATACTACTGCCATGCTACCACCATGCTACTACCATGCTACTACTACCATACTAATACCATCCTACTGCCATACTACTACCATACTAGTATCATGCCACTACCATACTACTACCACCATACTACTACCATACTACTACTACCATACTATCACTATACTACTACCATACTAGTATCATACTACTACCATACTACCACCACCCTACTACCATACTACTACCATACTAGCACCATGCTACTACCATACTACTACCATACTAGTATCATACTACTACCATACTACTACCATACTAGTATCATACTACCACCGTACCACTACCATACTACTACTACCATATTACTACTACCATACTACTACCATACTAGTATCATACTACTCCCATACTGCTACCATACTAGTATCATACTACTGCCATACTAGTATCATACTACTACCATACTACTACTACCATATTACTACTACCATACTACTACTGCCATACTAGTATCATACTACTACCATACTACTACTACCATACTACCACGACCATACTACTACCATACTAGTATCATACTACTCCCATACTGCTACCATACTAGTATCATACTACTGCCATACTAGTATCATACTACTACCATACGTACCCCGTTCAAAGGCAATTCAATATCTTTTCATGCACATTCACCCTCTGAATGGCACACATACACAATCCATCTCAATTGTCTCGAGGCTTAAAAGTCCGTCTTTAACCCGTCTCCTCCCCTTCGTCTACACTGATTGAAGTGTATTTAACAAGTGACATCAATAAGGGATCAGAACTTTCACCTGGATTCATCTGGCCAGTCGATGTCAGGGTTCCCCAGCTGGCAGACCGTGGGCCAAATCTGTCACTCCAGCAATATATATATATAAAAAAGAATCCCCCCAAATGAATTATGAATATATTTTTTTTATTTAAAAAAATAGGCTATGGTGACTGCCTAAATAATGCAAAAGTTACATTTTAACTTCATTCATGAGGAGAGAGAATGCAGGACAAGGGCAACTAATGAAGCAGGCAGCGGGCCATTTTGTGGTGCTGAAACGTACAGCTGCAACTACAGTGCAAGCAATAGGAGGTGAACAGCGCCTGGTGCTGAAAATAGAAGTAACTTCTTATGTAAGTGTTGCACAGCAACAGAATGAGAAAACCTACACCAGTCGAGTAATTCATTTCAACAATAATCTTCATTTTAAATTTGACTACAAACAACGAGGGCTTAATTGAAGTATATTTCTTCCCGAGTTTAGGCCTATATAAAATAATTGGCAGAGGTAGGCTATGAGGCTTAGCGGCATCTTTCACAACAACAACAACAACATCAACAACAACAACAACAACAACAGCAACAACACAACAACAACACGAAACAACAACAACAACAAATGGCCTAATAGAAGTGGGATTATTTTTTATTAGGCCTACTTACAATTGCAACAGGCGTCTGTGTCTGAATGTCTATCGGGATAGCCTGCTCCTGTAATGACCGAACAAACAGAAAATACTGCCAGCATGAGACCTAAATATCCCTGGATAAGCACTCACAATAAAAAAACGTCATATAGGCTAATAAGTTACTACTTACTCAATGCGAAAAGTTGCATTTTCCCTCGGACACAATTGACTTACTGTATGTAAAAGCCGGTTCCTGTCGTCAGTCTATATTGCGTTCATGGAGGAAAATGAGGTCTCGTAGGTTTAAGTCGATCCAAACATTGTTAGCACATAAAATGCACGTTTCTTTATAGTGCTGTATTCCTCTGACCGTGCCAACCAACACGCATACAAAGATTCCGCACTCCTGAGCGAATCTGTGATTTGGCTCGATGTCTCCACCCGGCACAGCCAGAAGAGGACTGGCAACCCCTCATAGCCTGGGTCCTCTCTAGGTTTCTTCCTAGGTTTGGCCTTTCTAGGGAGTTTTTCCTGGCCACCGTGCTTCTACACCTGTATTGCTTGCTGTTTGGGGTTTTAGGCTGGGTTTCTGTACAGCACTTTGATATATCAGCTGATGTAAGAAGGGCTATATAAATACATTTGATTTGATGTTTGGAATTCAAACAGCTCAGTTTGGATTGCGGCCTCATCCAGCGAGGGCATCGTTTTCTTAGCAAGGGAGGAGAATTCTCCACCTGAGCGAACTGTGAGAGGATCACGTACAAACGCAATAATATCCCTGGTCATGCTGTAGTATGGTGGAGAAGTTGTCCCACAGCTGCTTGATGAAATCGTCCATCACTTCTGTGACAATGCTGCGGCCTGGTCCCTCTATCTGTCCTTTCTTCAGTTTGCTGACGTGCAGTAGCCTTCCAGATGATAAATCCAAACTGAACAACTCAGGCTTCCTAGTAAAGGCCTCAAGTTTTTCCACCATATCCACAACTGTTTTCCCTCTTCCTTTTAACTGCAGATTTACCCCGTTTAAGTGACAAGAATATGTCAGCCAAAAAACATTGTTGTGTAGCTTCCAGTTAACGCTAAAATGTGTTCTGCGTCAGGACTCTGTCTGGGGCGTGAAAGCCTCTTTCAAAGATCCATGCTTAAATACATAATGACGTCTGAGATGGAATTATATGCAAAGAGTGACATTTTCATTGCAAATAAGACACATTGGCATTGGGAGAAGATGGGAAGATGAACACATATCTCTGTCTATACTTCCCTGAAACTTCGATTTTCATTATCCACCTTCCTTTTGATACTTTTTGAGGGCGACATTTTCTCTTGCTATCAACCTAATTGTTCTGAACGAATGCTAATTGTTCTGAACGAAAAACAAAAATGATTTTATTAGCGTAATCAGATCGAAATGATTATGTTATTGTCACTGAATTCACTATGTACTAATCAGATCTGTTAAAAATAATAATTGTAGTGTAGGACAATTAATTGTGCTAATGTTATATATTAATTATGTTCTAGCGCCAATTATTAGCTCAGAAAAGATTTGGCCCGATGCCAAACCTCAATGACGAACCCTGGTCTATGTCATGGTGTCACGAATTCCGCCGAAGTTGGTTCCTCTCCTTGTTCGGGCTGCATTCGGCGGTCGACGTCACCGGTCTTCTAGCTATCGCCGATCCACCTTTAATTTTCCATTTGTTTTGTCTTGTTTTCCCACACACCTGGTTTACATTCCCTCATTACTTGTTGTGTATTTAACCCTCTGTTCCCCCGTGTCTTTGTGTGAGATTGTTTGTTGTAAGTGCTTGTGCACTTCTGACTGGTTTTGCAACAGGTTATTTTACCCGTATTTTGTTGTTCTGGGTACAGCTTGTTTTTGTATTATTAAAGTGTTCCAGTTGTTACCCATTTCTGCTCTCCTGTGCAAGACTTCCCTGCAGCCAGTTATGCACCGCTTACAGAATCTCACACCTGTATATGGAGTCAGCAGGAGCACTTAGAGGATTTCACCCGCCGCCTCCGGGTAGTCTTTGACCACCCGCCCGAGGGTAGAGCGGCGGGTGAACGTCTCTTCCATCTGAGGCAGGGGACGAGGAGCGCCCAGGAGTTCGCGATGGACTTTCGGACCCTGGCCGCCGGCGCAGGAGGGAACGACAGGGCCCTGATCAACCACTATCGCTGCAGTTTCCGCGAGGACCTGTCCGTTCGGCTGGATAACCTGCTGGCTATCCGCGGACGTCCAGATCGGGGTCTGTCGGTTCCATCCCCCAGCACCACCGCTCTGATGCCCATGGAGCTGGGAGGTGCTGCGCTCAGGAAGACCAGAGGAGGTTCCGTCTCGTGCACCCTCTGTGGCCGCAGAGGTCACACTGCCGGTCGGTGCCGGGTTGGTTCCTCTGGGGGTCGAGGCAGCAGGCAGGGCACTCTGGCGTCACCCCAGGTGAGCCGGCACCATTCTCACCCAGAGCCCTCTGTTGCACACATGTTTTAGTTTGTTACTCTTCCTGAGTTTTCCCCGCATTCCCAGCATAAGGCACTCGTCGATTCATGCGGCTGGGAATTTTATAGACAGAGCATTCACCCATAGTTTAGGGATCCCCGTTGTTCCAGTGGCTATGCCCTTCCCAGGTCACGCCTTAGACAGTCGACCATTAGGGTCAGGGTTGATTAGGGAGGCCACCGCTCCTCTGGGCATGGTGACGCAGGGGGGTCACAAGGAGAGAATCAGTTTCTTCCTCATTGACTCTCCTGTGTTTCCCGTGGTGCTAGGCCTACCCTGGTTAGCTTGTCATGAGCCCACTGTTTCATGGCAACAGATGGCTCTCACGGGGTGGTCGCGAGAGTGCTTGGGGAGGTGTTAAGGAGTTTCCGTTGGTGCTACTACGATGGAAAGTCCAGACCAGGTCTCCACCGTGCACATTCCCCCCGAATATTCCGACTTGGCTCTCGCCTTCTTCAAAAAGAGGGCGACTCAATTACCACCTCATCATCGAGGGGATTGTGCGATAAATCTCCTGGTAGACGCCGCACTTCCCAGGAGTCATGTGTATCCCCTGTCGCAGGCAGAGACGGAGGCTATGGAAACATATGTCTCTGAATCCCTGCGTCAGGGGTTCATTCGGTCCTCTACTTCACCCGCCTCCTCGAGTTTATTTTTTGTGAAGAAAAAGGAGGGAGGTCTGCGCCCGTGTATTGACTATCGAGGGCTAAACCAGATCACTGTGAGGTACAGTTACCCGCTACCACTCATAGCCACTGCGATTGAGTCAATGCATGGGGCGCGCTTCTTCACCAAACTAGATCTCAGGAGCGCTTACAACCTAGTATTATCCGGGAGGGAGACGAGTGGAAGACGGCATTCAGTATTACCTCAGGGCACTATGAGTACCTCGTCATGCCGTACGGGTTGATACATTTTTTAAATTTATTTTATTTCACCTTTATTTAACCAGGTAGGCAAGTTGAGAACAAGTTCTCATTTACAATTGCGACCTGGCCAAGATAAAGCAAAGCAGTTTGACACATACAACAACACAGAGTTACACATGGAGTAAAACAAATATACAGTCAATAATACAGTAGAAAAATAAGTCTATATACAATGTGAGCAAATGAGGTGAGATAAGGGAGGTAAAGGCAAAAAAAGGCCATGGTGGCGAAGTAAATACAATATAGCAAGTAAAACACTGGAATGGTAGATTTGAGGTGGAAGAATGTGCAAAGTAGAAATATAAATAATGGGGTGCAAAGGAGCAAAATAAATAAATAAATACAGTAGGGGAAGAGGTAGTTGTTTGGGATAAATTATAGATGGGCTACGTACAGGTGCAGTAATCTGTGAGCTGCTCTGACAGCTGGTGCTTAAAGCTAGTGAGGGAGACAAGTGTTTCCAGTTTCAGAGATTTTTGTAGTTCGTTCCAGTCATTGGCAGCAGAGAACTGGAAGGAGAGGCGGCCAAAGGAAGAATTGGGTGCTGCTATGGTGACCAGCGAGCTGAGATAAGGGGGGACTTTACCTAGCAGGGTCGTGTAGATGACCTGGAGCCAGTGGGTTTGGCAACGAGTATGAAGCGAGGGCCAGCCAACGAGAGCGTACAGGTCGCAGTGGTGGGTAGTATATGGGGCTTTTGTGACAAAACGGATGGCACTGTGATAGACTGCATCCAATTTATTGAGTAGGGTATTGGAGGCTATTTTGTAAATGACATCACCGAAGTCGAGGATCGGTAGGATGGTCAGTTTTACGAGGGTATGTTTGGCAGCATGAGTAAAGGATGCTTTGTTGCGAAATAGGAAGCCAATTCCAGATTTAACTTTGGATTGGAGATGTTTGATGTGAGTCTGGATGGAGAGTTTACAGTCTAACCAGGCACCTAGGTATTTGTAGTTGTCCACATATTCTAAGTCAGAACCGTCCAGAGTAGTGATGCTGGATGGGCGGGCAGGTGCAGGCAGCGATCGGTTGAAGAGCATGCATTTAGTTTTACTTGTATTTAAGAGCAGTTGGAGGCCACGGAAGGATAGTTGTATGGCATTGAAGCTCGTCTGGAGGGTTGTTAAAACTTCTTATGGCTGCAAGGGGCAGCACTGAGTAACCTGAAAATAGGTGGCCATTTCAAACGGCCTCCTACTCAATTCTTGCTCGTACAATATGCATATTATCATTTCTATTGGATAGAAAACACTCTCTAGTTTCTTAAACCGTTTGAATTATTTCTCTAAGTGAACCAGAACTTTTTCTGCAGCCCATTTCCTATCCGGAAGTGAGATTTCCAAATGCGAGGTCTCTTTTCAAGAGCTTGTCTATAAAAGGGCATGTCACTTGGGACCATAGAAACACATCATACGCCTTCCCCTGGGTGTCATGCGGAAGTGAGAGCAGAAAGGACTTGAATATCTCGTTCAGGGATTGAATACAGCCTCTTGGAGTGAGAGGACCGCCATAATTTTTTTTCTCCAAGGCGCGAAGTTGGACCTTGTATTGCCTCCTGGAAAACTGTCGTTATAGGTGAATATATTCTCCGGCTTCGATTTTACTTGATACATGTCACAATATCATCCTAAAGTATGTTTTTTCAATATAGTTTAATTATATTATTGAAATTTATTCTGGACTTTAGACGTGATGCGACGCAAGAATTTTGTCAAGATGGAGAGGTTAGCGTCGCACTGCCAGTGTGCTTGCTAATTCAAGAGGGAAATCGTTCGTTCTGGATCGAAATAAAGACGTTTCTGAACAAAGGACCCCTTGGAGAACATTCTGATGGAAGATCAACAAAGATAAGGACCCAATTTGGGATGCTTTTTCATATATCTGTCGAACTGTGCTATGCTACCGTTTGACTAGAATCAATGCTGCTGTGTGCTAGCTAATGTAGTAAGCTAATATAACGATATATTGTGTTTTCGCTGTAAAACACTTCAAAAATCGGAAATATTGGCTTTATTCACAAGATCTTTGTCTTTCATTAGCTATCCACCATATATTTTTCTGAAATGTTTTATGATGTGTAATTAGTAGTTGACGTTGGTGTCTGTATTTTCTCTGGCTACTCCCGTGCGATTTCTGACTGTAGCTATGATGGTAGCAGTAATGTAAAACTGATTTATAGCTAAAATATGCACATTTTTTGAACAAAACATAGATTTATTGTGTAACATGTTATAGGACTGTCATCTGAGGTAGTTTTTTCTAGGTTATTTAGGTTGGTTCTAGGTTAGTTAGGTTGGCTTGTGCATGCTACTTGCATCCTACTTGTGCTGTGAAAAATGTCTGTCCTCTTTTTTATTTGGTGGTGAGCTAACATAAATATATGTGGTGTTTTCTCTGTAAAACATTTAAAAAATCGGACATGTTGGCTGGATTGACAAGATGTTTATCTTTCAAATGCTGTATTGGACTTGTTAATGTGTGAAAGTTAAATATTTAAAAAAAAAAAGATTTTGAATTTCGCGCCCTGCACTTGAGCTGGATGTTGTCATAAGTGTACCGATGTCGGGACAGCCCGCCTAACAGGTTAACCTTTACCGAGCCTCAACCCCGGATCCGGGATCACCCCCCACCCCCCCCCACACTGATTAGCATCGCTAGCATAGCGTCACAATTAAATAGTAGCATCTAAATATCATTAAATCACAAGTCCAAGACACCAGATGAAAGATACAGATCTTGTGAATAAACCCATCATTTCTGTTTTTTAAAATGTTTTACAGGGAAGACACAATATGTAAATCTATTAGCTAACCACGTTAGCAAAATACACCATTTTTCTTTGTCCACCATTTTTTCTCTCCACCACTAGCTATCACCAATTCGGCCAAATAAAGATATTGATAGCCACTAACCAAGAAAAAACCTCATCAGATGACAGTCTGATAACATATTTATGGTATAGGATAGGTTTTGTTAGAAAAATGTGCATATTTCAGGTAGAAATCACAGTTTACAATTGCACTCACCATCACAACTCGACTAGAATTACTACAGAGAGCAACGTGTATGACCAATTTACTCATCATAAAACAGTTCATAAAAATAGACAAAGCATAGCAATGGAAAGACACAGATCTTGTGATTTCAGACAATATTTCAGATTTTCTAAGCGTTTTACAGCGAAAACACAATAAATCGATAAGTTAGCATACCACATGTGCAAACGTTACCAGAGCATCGATTCAAGCCAAAGAGAGCGATAACGTAATCATCGCCAAAATATATTAATTTTTTCACTAACCTTCTCAGAATTCTTCCGATGACACTCCTGTAACATCATATTACAACATACATATATTGTTTGTTCGAAAATGTGCATATTTAGCCATAAAAAAACGTGGTTATACAATGAAAATAGTAGCAAATCAAGCCTCAAAATGTCGGACGCCATATTTCAGAGTGATCTAGTTTAATCGAAAGCTAATCATATACTTGACTAAAAAATACAGGGTTGACAGGAATCGAAAGACAAATTAGTTCTTAATGCAATCGCTGATTTACATTTCTAAAATTATCCTTACTGTGCAATACAGGGTTCGCCAAGCGAAGCTATACCAAACAAAATGGCGGAATATGCGTTTAAAATATTTCGACAGAACAACGATTTATCATATTAAATATTTCTTACTATGAGGTGATTTTCCATCAGATTCTTGGGCAATGTATCCTTTCTTGGGTCTAATCTTCTTTTGGTCGAAAGATGTCCTCTGTCCGTCGAAATGGCCACTAACGTTCGACCGGTACTGGAAACGTGCCCGGTGCTTCAAAGTCCACCACAAATAAATGCCTCAAAATCGCACTAAACGGATATAAATTGCTATAAAACGGTTTAAATTAACTACCTTATGATGTGTTTAACACCTAAAACGAGTAAAAACATGACCGGCGTTATATAAGTGGCTAAACCAAGGCTTGGAAAGAGACCAGTCCGACCTCCTTCTCGCGTCGAGCGCACGGAACGAAAGGCAGCTCCTTCCGGTATTTGCCCATTTATGCAGTCCCTGATTGCGCAATCGACTCCATTCAAATTGTCACCACTTACTGACATCTAGAGGAAGGCGTAGGCAGTGTTTGTATCCTCATAGTATTAACACGGACTTAGAAACTGAACTGGGAACAGGGACAAAGATTTCTGTAATCTCACTCCCTGGCAGGGAAATTGCTGTAGAATGAGTTCTGTACCACTCAGAGACATAATTCAAACGGCTATAGAAACTAGAGAGTGTTTTCTATCCAATAATAACAATAATATGCATATTGTACGAGCAAGAATTGAGTGCTAGGCAGTTTAATTTGGAGACCAAAAAATGCTAATGCGAAACAGCTCCCCCTATAGTTGCAAGAAGTTAACACAGTGTCCAAAGAAGGGCCATAAGTATACAGAATGGTGTCGTCTGCGTAGAGGTGGATCAGAGACTCACCTTCAGCAAGAGCGACATCATTGATGTATACAGAGAAGAGAGTCGGCCCAAGAATTTAACCCTGTGGCACCCCCATAGAGACTGCCAGAGGCCCGGACAACAGGCCCTCTGATTTGACACACTGAACTCTATCAGAGAAGTAGTTGGTAAACCAGGCGAGGCAATCATTTGAGAAACCAAGGCTATCGAGTCTGCCGATGAGGATGTGGTGATTGACAGAGTCGAAAGCCTTGGCCAGGTCAATGAATACGGCTCCACAGTATTGTTTCTTATCGATGGCGGTTAAGATATCGTTTAGGACCTTGAGCGTGGCTTAGGTGCACCCATGACCAGCTCTGAAACCAGATTGCACAGCGGAGAAGGTGCGGTGGGATTCGAAATGGTCGGTAATCTGTTTGTTGACTTGACTTTCGAAGACCTTAGAAAGGCAGGGTAGGATAGATATAGGTCTGTAGCAGTTTGGGTCAAGAGTGTCCCCCCCTTTAAAGAGGGGGATGACCGCAGCTGCTTTCCAATCTTTGGGAATCTCAGACGACACGAAAGAGAGGTTGTACAGGTTAGTTATAGGGGTTGCAACAATTTCGGCAGATAATTTTAGAAAGAAAGGGTCCAGATTGTCTAGCCCGGCTGATTTGTAGGGGTCCAGATTTTGCAGCTCTTTCAGAACATCAGCTGACTGGATTTGGGAGAAGGAGAAATTAGGGAGGCTTGGGCGAGTTGCTGTGGGGGGTGCAGTGCTGTTGACCGGGGTAGGGGTAGCCAGGTGGAAAGCATGGCCAGCCGTAGAAAAATGCTTTTTGAAATTCTCAATTATAGTGGATTTATCGGTGGTGACAGAGTTTCCTATCCTCAGTGCAGTGGGCAGCTGGGAGGAGGTGTTCTTATTCTCCATGGACTTTACAGTGTCCCAGAACTTTTTTGAGTTTGTGTTGCAAATTTCTGCTTGAATAAGCTAGCCTTGGCTTTTCTAACTGCCTGTGTATATTGGTTTCTAACTTCCCTGAAAAGTTGCATATCACGGGGGCTGTTCGATTCTAATGCAGAACGCCATAGGATGTTTTTGTGTTGGTTAAGGGCAGTCAGGTCTGGAGAGAACCAAGGGCTATATCTGTTCCTGAATGCTCCATCAGTCTTCCAAGCCTTTGTAGACGAGATTTTCAGGGACCTGCACAGGCAGGGTGTAGTGGTGTATATTGATGACATTCTGATATACTCCGCTGCACGCGCCGAGCATGTGTTCCTGGTGCGCTGGGTGCTTGGTCGACTGTTGGAGCATGACCTGTAAGTCAAGGCTGAGAAATGTCTGCTCTTCCAGCAGTCCGTCTCCTTCCTAGGAATTTCCACTTCAGGGGTGGAGATGGAGAGTTTCAGCCGTGTGTAATTGGCTGACTCCCACCACGGTAAAGGAGGTGCAGCGGTTTCAAGGGTTTGCCAATTACTACCGGATGTTTATCCGGGGTTTTGGTCAGGTAGCGGCTCCCATTACCTCGATGATGAAGGGGGGCCCGGTACGTTTGCAGTGGACGGCTGAGGCGGACAGGGCTTTTGGTCACCTGAGGGCTCTGTTTACCTCAACTTCCGTGCTAGCCCATTCGGATCTGACTCTTTGGCGTTCATAGTGGAGGTGGACGCGTCCGAGGCTGGGATAGGAGCCGTGCTCTCTCAGCGCTCGGGTACGCCACCGAAGCTCTGCCCCTGTGCCTTCTTCTCGAAGAAGCTCAGCCCGGCGGAGCGAAACTATGATGTGGGGGACCGGGAGCTGCTGGCTGTCGTCAAGGCTTTGAAGGGGTGGAGACATTGGCTTGAGGGGGCTAAACACCCTTTTCTCATCTGGACTGACCACTTCAATCTGGAGTACATACGGGCAGCGAGGAGACTGAACCCTCGCCAGGCAAGGTGGGCCATGTTTTTCACCCGTTTTGTTTTCACCCTTTCTTACAGACCAGGTTCCCAGAACGTGAAAGCAGACGCACTGTCCCGGCTGTATGACACAAAGGAGCGGCCCATGGATCCTAACCATATACTCCCGGCCTCCTGCCTGGTGGCGCCGGTAGTGTGGGAGCTGGACGCGGACATTGAGCAGGCGTTACGTGCAGAGCCCGCTCCCATCCAGTGTCCCGCTGGGTGTCTGTACGTTCCGTCTGCTGTCCTTGACCGGCTGATCTATTGGGCCCACACGTCACCCTCCTCTGGTCATCCAGGCATCGGTCGGACGGTGCGCTGTCTGAGTGGGAAGTACTGCTGGCCCACTTTGGCTAAGGACGTGAGGGTTTATGTTTCCTCTTGCTCGGTGTGCACCCAGTGTAAGGCTCCTAGGCACCTGCCAAGAGGTAAGCTACACCCCTTACCCGTTCCACAACGTCCTTTGTCGCACCTGTCATTTGATTTCCTTACCGATCTTCCTCCCTCACAGGGTAACACCACAATCCTGGTCGTTGTGGACCGTTTTTCGAAGTCCTGTCGTCTCCTCCCTCTGCCCAGTCTCCCTACGTTTCTACAGTCTACGGAGGCCTTGTTTACACACGTCTTCCGCCACTACGGGGTGCCTGAGGATATAGTGTCTGATCATGGTCCCCAGTTCACTTCGAGGGTCTGGAGGGCGTTCATGGAACGTCTGGGGGTCTCGATCAGCCTTACCTCGTGTTTTCACCCCGAGAGTAACGGGCAGGTGGAGAAAGTTAACCAGGATGTGGGTAGATTTCTGAGGTCTTATTGCCAGGACCGGTCGGTGGAGTGGGCGGTGTTCATGCCCTGGGCAGAGATGGCCCAGAACTCGCTCCGCCACTCCTCCACTAACCTCTCCCTTTTCCAGTGCGTACCGGGGTACCAGCCGGTTCTGGCGCCTTGGCATCAGAGTCAGATCGAGGCTCCTGTGGTGGACCACTGGTTCAAGCACGCGTAGGAGACATGGGACGCAGTTCATGTTCACCTTCAGCGGGCCGTGCTGCGCCAGAAAGCCAGCGCATACCGTCATCGCAGTGAGGCCCCACCTAGCAGCAGCATACGATGAGTGTAAAGGTGTGTGTGTATGTCTGGCTGGGCAGAAAGTCTGGGGGGCAGGAAGTCTGGGGGGCAGGAAGTCTTCCTGGGGGGGGGCAGGAAGTCTGGGGGGCAGGAAGTCTGGGTGTGCAGGAAGTCTGGGGGAGCAGGAGGGTACAGGTGGGAACAGGAGGGTACAGTGGGGAGCAGGGGGGTACAGGGGGAGGGGGAGGGGTACAGGGGGGAGCAGAAGGGTACAGGGGGAGCAGAGTGATACAAGGGGAGCAGGTGGTTACGGGGGAGCAGGCGGGGTACAGGGGGAAGGAGGAGGGTACAGGGGGGAGGAGGAGGGTACAGGGGGGAGCAGGGGGTACTGACTTTTGGCCAGTCTTCAAGTTTTTGCTGTATTGCTTCTATACTGCCTGCGTCTGAATGATGGAAGTGGGGAGAACACGCCACGCCACGGCTCGGGTTGCTGATGTCCCTGATAATCTTCTTGGCCTTCCTGAGACACCTGGTGTTGTAGGTGTCCTGTAGGGCATGCAGTGTGGACCCAATGGTGCTTTCGGCTGAGCGTACCACTCTCTGTAGCACCTTGCAGTCCTCGGTGGTGGAGTTGCCGTAGCAGGCTGCATGCTCTCAGTGGTGCTTCTGTAAAAAACTGCCCTCGGGGACAGGCGGAATTTCTTCAGCATCCTGAGGTTGAAGGGTCGCTGTCGGGCCTTCTTCACCACAGTGTCTGTGTGGTTTGACCATCTCAACTCATCTGACGGCAGACCCGTTGTTTAGGATGGGGGCGTGCCCATCCTAGTTCCTCCTGAAGTCCTCAATCAGCTCCTTTGTTTTGCTGATGTTGAGGGAGAGGTTGTTTACCTGGCACCACACCGTCAGAGTGCCTACCTCCTCCCTGTAGGTAAATTAGGCCTACTACTGTCGTGTCGTCAGCAAACTTTATGGTGAAGTTGGAACTGTATGAGGCTACGCAGTCGTAGGTATACACAGAGTACAGGAGGAGACTGCATCATTGTGGGGCCCCCCGTGTTGAGAATCAGTGTCGAGGAGGTGATGTTGCTTACCTTCACCCCCCTGGGGGTGGCCCTTCAGGAAGTCCAGGATCCAGTTGTATAGGGAGGAGTTCAGTCCCAGGGCTGTGAGCTCCGTGGTATTGAAGGCCCGAGCTGTAGTCAATGAACTCTATCCTCACATATGCATTCCTTTTGTCCAGTTGGGTAAGGGCAGTGTGCAGTACAATGGCGATTGCGTCAGTGGATCTGTTAGGACGGTAGTTGAATTGGTGAGGGTCGAGTGTGTCGTGGATGGAGGTGGTGATGTGGTCTTTCACTAGCCTCTCGACGCTACGGGACGGTAGTTATTCGGTCTAGTTACTTTTAGTGTGTATATAGTGTGTATGTAGTGTGTATATAGTGTGTATGTAGTGTGTATGTAGTGTGTGTATATATAGGGTGTATGCATTTATTTATTTAACTAGGTAAGTCAGTTAAGAACAAATTCTTATTTTCAATGACGGCCTCGGCCTTCCGGGGAACAATTGCCTTGTTCAGGGGCAGAACGACAGATTTTTACCTTGTCAGCTCAGGGATTCGATCTTGCAACCTTTCAGGTACTAGTTCAACGCTCTCACCACTAGGCTACCTGCCGCCCCATATATACTGTGTATATAGTGTGTATGTATAGTGTGTATGTATAGTGTATGTATAGTGTGTATATAGTGTGTATATAATGTGTGTATAGTGCATGTAGTGTGTATGTAGTGTATATATAGTGTTTATGTATAGTGTGTATGTACAGTGTGTATGTGTAGTGTGTATATAGTGTGTGTATATATAGGAAGAGTATATATAGTATTGTGAGTGCTGTCGTGCCCTCATCACAACTGTGCAGGTGTGAATGGACCATGTTAAGTCCTTTGTGATGTGGACACCAAGGAAGTTGAAGCTCTCGACCCACTACAGCCTCGTTGATGAAGAGGGTGGGGGTGCTCTCCTCTCTTTCTCCTGTAGTCTACAATCAACTCCTTGGTCTTACTGATGTTGAGGTGAGAGGTTGTTGTCCCGGGCAACACACTGAAAAGTTCTGACTTCCTCCCTGTGGGCTGTCTCGTCGCCGTTGGTGATCAGGCCTACTACCGTCGTGTCGTCTGCAAACTTGTTGCTGATGGTGTTGGAGTCGTGCGTGACCACGCGGTCGTGAGTGAACAGGAAGTACAGGAGGGGACTATGAACAGAGCTCTCACGTCGTTATTTCCCCTCTTGTCCAAGGTGGGAGAGGGCAGTGTGAAGTAGAATTGAGATTGTGTCATATTGTGTATCAGTTGGGGCAGTATGTGAATTGGACTGGGTCCAGGGTGTCTGGGATGATGGCGGTGTTGATGTGTGTGATGACCAGCCTTACAAAGCACTTCATAATTACAGATGTGAGTTCTACAGGGCGGTAGTCATTTAGACAAGTTACCTTGGAGTTCTTGGGAACAGGGACAATGGTGGCCAGCTTTAGAACATTTCTGTGAAGACACCTGCCAGCTGTTCTGTGCATGCTGTCTTGTTTGTCCATCAGGGGCCTGGTTTGATATTCAAACGGAGGCTGTGTCCTTTCCACACAGAGAGGATGAGAGTAAGAGAGAGGGCGCAGCGGGGTGGATGTCCTTCTCCTGTACTCCACAAGGAAATCACACAGCCACCATTCTCTCTTCTCTTCCTCTCTCCCTCTCTTCCTCCATCTAACAAGCCCCTGGGTCCCGGCACCCCACGACCTCCTGCTGTGCGACTCGCCTCTCTCTCCTGCCAACATCTCCTTGTTTGAGACACACGCAGGCAGGCACACCAGCACGCTCTGCTTGCACATAGTCACACACACAAACTCACTCACCACGCTCGCCTCTCGCTTCTCATCTCCTCTCCTTGTGGTGTGAGGCGCGGGGCCATTCAATCACCAGCCATTCAATCACCAGCCATTCAATCACCAGCCATTCAACCACCAGCCATTCTATCATCAGCCATTCAATCATCAGTTATTCTATCATCAGCCATTCAATCATCAGTTATTCTATCATCAGCCATTCAATCACCAGCCATTCAATCATCAGCCATTCAATCACCAGCCATTCAATCACCAGCCATTCAATCACCAGCCATTCAATCACCAGCCATTCAATCACCAGCCATTCAATCATCAGTTATTCTATCATCAGCCATTCAATCACCAGCCATTCAATCATCAGTTATTCAATCACCAGCCATTCAATTATCAGCATTTCAATCACCAGCCATTCAATCACCAGCCATTCAATCAACAGCCATTCAATTATCAGCATTTCAATCACCAGCCATTCAATCACCAGCCATTAAATTATCAGCCTTTCAATCACCAGCCTTTCAATCACCAGCCATTCAATCACCAGCCATTCAATCACCAGCCACTCAATCATCAGCCATTCAATCACCAGCCATTCAATTATCAGCATTTCAATCACCAGCCATTCAATCACCAGCCATTCAATCACCAGCCATTCAATCAACAGCCATTCAATTATCAGCATTTCAATCACCAGCCATTCAATCACCAGCCATTCAATCACCAGCCATTCAATCACCAGCCATTCAATTACCAGCCATTCAATCAAATCAAATCAAATGTATTTATATAGCCCTTCTTACATCAGCTGATATCTCAAAGTGCTGTACAGAAACCCAGCCTAAAACCCAAAACAGCAAACAATGCAGGTGTAGAAGCACGGTGGCTAGGAAAAACTCCCTAGAAAGGCCAAAACCTAGGAAGAAACCGAGAGAGGAACCAGGCTATGAGGGGTGGCCAGTCCTCTTCTGGCTGTGCCGGGTGGAGATTATAACAGAACATGGCCTAGATGTTCAAATGTTCATAAATGACCAGCTTGGTCAAATAATAATAATCACAGTAGTTGTCGAGGGTGCAACAAGTCAGCAAGTCAGTTTTCATAGCCGATCATTGAGAGTATCTCTACCGCTCCTGCTGTCTCTAGAGAGTTGAAAACAGCAGGTCTGGGACAGGTAGCACGTCCGGTGAACAGGTCAGGGTTCCATAGCCGCAGGCTGAACAGTTGAAACTGGAGCAGCAGCACGGCCAGGTGGACTGGGGACAGCAAGGAGTCATCATGCCAGGTCGTCCTGAGGCATGGTCCTAGGGCTCAGGTCCTCCGAGAGAGAGAAAGAAAGAAAGAGAGAAAGAGAGAGAGAATTAGAGAGAGCATACTTAAATTCACACAGGACACCGGATAAGACAGGAGAAGTACTCCAGCTAAAACAGACTGACCCTAGCCCCCCGACACATAAACTACTGCAGCATAAATAATGGAGGCTGAGACAGGAGGGGTCAGGAAACACTGTGGCCCCATCCGACGATACCCCCGGACAGGGCCAAACAGGCAGGATATAACCCCACCCACTTTGCCAAAGCACAGCCCCCACACCACTAGAGGGATATCGTCAACCATCAACTTACAATCCTGAGACAAGGCCGAGTATAGCCCACAAAGATCTCCGCCACGGCACAACCCAAGGGGGGGGGGGGGGGGGGGCGGGGGGGGGGGGGGGGGGGGGGGGGGGGGGGGCGGGGGGGGCATGGGGGGCCAACCCAGACAGGAAAATCACCAGCCATTCAATCATCAGCCGTTCTTGTCAGGTAAAAAACGTCCCTTTAGGAGAGTTTTCACTCAGGTTGAACTGGATGAGAGATGGCCTTCACATTTTTTCTTGCATTTCTTTCTGGTCGTCCTCAGCCAATCTTCTCTCGGGGTAATGCAGGATAAAGCCCTCTGCAGTTGCTGTAAGTTTAGTCCTGTAACACTCTGTAACACGCTGTAACACTCTGTAACACCCTGTAACACTCGGTAACACTCTGTAACACCCTGTAACACCCTGTAACACCCTGTAACACTCTGTAACACTCTGTAACACTCTGTAACACCCTGTAACACTCTGTAACACTCTGTAACACCCTGTAACACCCTGTAACACTCTGTAACACTCTGTAACACCCTGTAACACCCTGTAACACTCTGTAACACTCTGTAACACCCTGTAACACTCTGTAACACCCTGTAACACTCTGTAACACTCTGTAACACCCTGTAACACCCTGTAACACTCTGTAACACCCTGTAACACTCTGTAACACTCTGTAACACCCTGTAACACCCTGTAACACTCTGTAACACCCTGTAACACTCTGTAACACTCTGTAACACTCTGTAACACTCTGTAACACCCTGTAACACTCTGTAACACCATGTAACACTCTGTAACACCATGTAACACTCTGTAACACCCTGTAACACCCTGTAACACCCTGTAACACTCTGTAACACTCTGTAACACTCTGTAACACTCTGTAACACCCTGTAACACCCTGTAACACTCTGTAACACTCTGTAACACCATGTAACACCCTGTAACACTCTGTAACACTCTGTAACACTCTGTAACACCCTGTAACACCCTGTAACACCCTGTAACACTCTGTAACACCCTGTAACACCCTGTAACACCCTGTAACACCCTGTAACACTCTGTAACACCCTGTAACACTCTGTAACACCATGTAACACCCTGTAACACCCTGTAACACTCTGTAACACCCTGTAACACTCTGTAACACTCTCTAACACTCTGTAACACCCTGTAACACTCTGTAACACTCTCTAACACTCTGTAACACCCTGTAACACCCTGTAACACTCTGTAACACTCTGTAACACTCTGTAACACCCTGTAACACTCTGTAACACCCTGTAACACCCTGTAACACTGCCCTACTTCTTCTTTTGATGAGTTCCCATTGATTTGACTATCTGGTTTTAACTAAAAGCTGCTCCTGTTTACCTTTTTAAAACATTAATGAGGTTGTGAGTAATATTAACTTCAGGGAACATTACTTATGACAGTGTTGACTGAGGGAGACCATCTAGCTTCAGGGAACATGACTTATGACAGTGTTGACTGAGGAAGACCATCTAGCTTCAGGGAACATTACTTATGACAGTGTTGACTGAGGAAGACCATCTAGCTTTATTGTGTGCGTTTGTTGTTGTATTTCTGATGCAATACAAACTGGTTTCCTTAGCAGCCACTGCAATGCCAGCGTCTGTGTAATCAGTGATGTCTGTGCCTTGACATTTTCAAGTGGCATTATAGAGTGTGTGTGTGTGTGTGTGTGTGTGTGTGTGTGTGTGTGTGTGTGTGTGTGTGTGTGTGTGTGTGTGTGTGTGTGTGTGTGTGTGTGTGTGTGTGTGTGTGTGTGTGTGTGTGTGTGCTTATGTGTGTGCTTATGTGTGTGCATGCGTGTGTGTGTGTGCGTGTGTGTGTCAGTCAGGGGTGACATGTCACACAGATGTGACCCAGATCATGATGATGAATACTAATGTTTCCTGTTTCCTGTCTGATATAAGCGGTCTCGGCCCATGCTGGGGTAACATCTGAAGTGTTGTGAATTAAAACCATAAAATCTATCTTTAATATTTATCTCTCTTCCTCTCCTCTCCTCTCCTCTCCTCTCCTCTCCTCTCCTCTCCTCTCCTCTCCTCTCCTCTCCTCTCCTCTCCTGTCCTCTCCTCTCCTCTCCTCTCTCTTCCACTTCTCTTCTCCTCTCCTCTTTTCCACTTCTCCCCTCTCCTCTCTTATCTCTTCCACTCCTCTCCTCTCTCTTCCTCTCCTCTCCTCTTTCTTCCTCTCCTCTCTCTTCCTCTCCTCTCTTACTCTCCTCTTTCTTCCTCTCCTCTCTCTTCCACTTCTCTCCTCTCCTCTTTCTTCATCTCCTCTCCTCTCCTCTTTCTTCCTCTCCTCTCTCTTCCACTTCTCTCCTCTCCTCTCTCTTCCACTTCTCTCCTCCCCTCTCGTCTTCTCTCCTCTCCTCTCCTATCCTCTCTTTTCAACTTCTCTCCTCTCCTCTCAGTTCCACTTCTCTCCTCTCCTCTCTTATCTCTTCCACTTCTCACCGATCCTCTCCTCTTTCTTCCTCTCCTCTCTCTTCCTCTTCACTCCTCTCCTCTGTCTTCCTCTTCACTCCTCTCCTCTCTCTTCCTCTCCTCTCTCTCCTCTTCTCTCTCTCCTCTTCTCTCTCTCCTGTCCTCTCTCTTCCACTTCTCATCTCCTCTTTTCCACTACTCTCCTCTCTTCCACTTCTCTCCTCTCCTCTTTTCCACTTCTCTCTCTCCTCTTCTCTCTCTCCTCTTCTCTCTCTCCTCTCCTCTCTCTTCCACTTCTCATCTCCTCTTTTCCACTACTCTCCTCTCTTCCACTTCTCTCCTCTCCTCTTTTCCACTTCTCTCTCTCCTCTTCTCTCCTCTCTCATCCACTTCTCATCTCCTCTTTTCCACTACTCTCCTCTCTTCCACTTCTCTCCTCTCCTCTTTTCCACTTCTCTCCTCTCCTCTTTTCCACTACTCTCCTCTCTTCCACTTCTCTCCTCTCCTCTTTTCCACTTCTTTCCTCTCCTCACCTCTCCTCTCCTCTCCTCTCCTCTCCTCTCCTCTCCTCTCCTCTCCTCTCCTCTCCTCTCCTCTCCTCTGTCTTACACTTCTCTCCTCTCCTCTCTTTTAAACTTCTCTCCTCTCCTCTCTTTTAAACTTCTCTCCTCTCCTCTCAGTTCCTCTCATCTCCTTTCTCTTCCACTCCTCTCCTCTCCCTTCCACTCCTCTCCTCTCCCTTCCACTCCTCTCCCTTCCTCTCCTCTCCTCTTTCTTCCTTTCCTCTCTATTCCAATTCTCTCCTCTCTCGTCCACTTCTCTCCTCTCCTCTTGAGTCTTGATTAATCGTAGTCTTTTGATCACAAGGCCTCTCAGTCAAGGCAGACAGGACAATCTGTACGGCAGTCAGGACAAGATGTACGGCAGACTGGGCTCAAGACATCGCCAATAACAAATCATTCATTTCAACTACATTCTCTCTCTGCTTTGGTCTGTCACTACACATACGCGCCCGGGGAGGAGCTCCAGCTAGGGCCTCAGGGAACTGAACACTGTGGTTGGGTCAGTCAGCGTGTACTAGACTAAATCATCCTGAGGGCTCCAACCATGTTATCTATGGGAAGCAGGAGAAGCTGTGTGTGTGCGTGTGTGTGGGCGTGCGTATGTGTGTCTGTGGCTAGGGATTGTCTTGAAGAGGCAACTTGTAACTTTTCCTTTAAAATGAATTTTGCAGCTTTTGATTCAAAACGGGAAGTTCTATCAACGTCTCTTTCCCAGGGTTCTCCTCTCATCCATAGAGCTTTTACTTATTTTGGTTTTACTTGGAAGTCAGTATGATAAGAACTGATTTCCTCAAGAGGATGTTATGTGCTGTGCTCAACTTCTCAGAGTAACACATTAGTAATAGCATAAAAATAAATAAATAAATTCAGAATAACAGGGATTTTTCTGCCATTGAAATCCTTGGGAAGGCCGAGGATCGTCTAAACAAGGGTGTATGTGGCCAAAGAGTTCTGTTTTCATGTCATCTGACCAAAGCACCTAATCCAAGTGTCAACGCCATTTAGCAAGCTCCAAGCATGTATATTTGTTGAATGACATGAAAATAAAGGTATTTGGCCACGCCCACTAGTGGTGGGTTTGTCGTTGAAAGAAAGAACCCCATATCTACTGTAAAATATGGTGGTGGATCTTTGATGTTATGGGGCTAGTTTGTATCTACTGGTCCTGGGGCCCTTCTTAAGGTCATGAACTTTACCCAGTTCTAGGTAGTTTCAGCCAATACCTGTTTGCCTCTGCCAGGAAGCTGAAACTTGGCCTCAAATGGATCTTCCAGCAAGACAATAACCCCAAGCACACATCAAAATCCACAAAGAAATTGGTTAATTGGCCACAAAATCAACATTTTGCAATGGCCATCTCAGTCTCCGGACTTGAACACCATTAAAAACCTGTGCTTTAAATTGAAGGGTTCATAAGCGCCAACAAAGAATATCAAGGATCTGGATTGATTCTGTATGGTGGAATCTGGGATCTAGGTTGATTCTGTATGGTAAAATCTGGGATCTGGATGATTCTGTATGGTGGAATCTGGGATCTGGGATCTGGATTGATTCTGTATGGTGGAATCTGGAATCTGGGCTCTGGATTGATTCTGTATGGTGGAATCTGGAATCTGGGATCTGGATTGATTCTGTATGGTGGAATCTGGAATCTGGGATCTGGATTGATTCTGTATGGTGGAATCTGGAATCTGGGATCTGGATTGATTCTGTATGGTGGAATCTGGATTGATTCTGTATGGTGGAATCTGGGATCTAGGTTGATTATGTATGGTGGAATCTGGGATCTGGATTGATTCTGTATGGTGGAATCTGGAATCTGGGATCTGGATTGATTCTGTATGGTGGAATCTGGAATCTGGGATCTGGATTGATTCTGTATGGTGGAATCTGGAATCTGGATCTAAGATATTTTTTCCAACATTTTAGAAAAAGGCTGTCTTCACAAGGTGAAAGGTATTGAAAATGGGTGTCAATAATTTTGACCCCTACCTTTTTGAGATTGAAAAAAATATATATTTCTCTGAGCAATTAGCATAAAATAATAGAATGTCCCTATTTTAATTTTGTATAATATTGTATGCCCCCCCCCCCAAAATTTGGAAATTACATTATTTTATACAAATACAGTATTTTAATTATTTATTTTATACCGTCATTATTGCTCATCTTTATCAAGGTTGTCAATAATTTCAGACCCCACTGCATTTAGTGCACTAGTTCTGACCAGGGTCCTGCAGTATACAGCGAAACAGAGTGTTGTTTGTGGAAATAGCACAACGCAGACAGAGCCATCTACAGCAGAACTAGAATAAGTACAGTAGGAGTATTACAATTGATTTCCACCATGATTCCTGTCTTGTCGTTGGATCTCTTTTGGAGGTGTCACTCTGACGAAAGCATCATTTACAATTGTCTTCTGAGAGAGAGGCCAAAGACCCGTATTCACAAAGCGTCTCAAAGTAGGAATACTGGATCAGGTCCCCCTATGCATAGCATATAATCGTATTCATTATTATATGAAAAGGCCAAACTGATCCTAGATCAGCACTCCTACTCCGTGACTCTTCATGAAAACCGGCCCAGTGACTCTTCTTCCTCACATCCAGTTAAATAGCAGACATGTGACTCGTTTCAGGAAACTAGGCGTATGACGCACATCACTACTTTACAGGGGAGGCATTTGAATGTAAACATCATTTTTTTAATAGCTTGTTTGGTTCAAATTGAAAGAAGGGATAAATTGAACTTTTTAACCAAAATGTGTTTTTTTTGGCAGAAATGTCATCTGGAACATGTGAACTTTCATGTGCCTTAATAACAAACTTGTATTCCATCCATAAATACGAATAAAATTGTTAAATTATGAGCCTAGTTGGTTTAACCACGGAAAAAGACAGGAATCTTCCCGATAGCCATGATTGGCTGAGATAATGGATGGGTAGGACAAGCTGAGAGATGAGTTTGGATTGGTCTGCCATGTAGCATGCTTCTGTTTATAAGGTGAGCTGCTCAGTATGTGTTGACAGTCCTTTCTACCATGCTGTTTTTGAAAGATAACGTTAGCCATCGAGAACTACAAAAGTTTCGCTACTTTTCTCAACAATGTTGATGCCCTGAATTTAGCAGGTGCTAATGACAGAAAAAGTGATGGCTACTTTCTGCCCAGTAGTTCAGTGTGAACCGGAGTGACTTGACACAACGCTGGCCAAACAAGATGTAGCTACAAACAAAACAGAGTTAAATGGTTCCAGTCTCCTGGGAAGCGTTCATCCCATGTATACGGGTAAGAGTCTAGCTACATTGTCAGATATTATAAATGTCTAATTTAGTCAGAAAGTCATTTTCATTGCAAGTTAAAGCTTACTGCTAGATAGCTAGCAAACATTCACTTGCTGGCTTACTAGCTAAAGTTACGTGTATGATCTGTGTAAGAATTTTATTGAATTAGAAACCCATTTTCATTTCAAGCTATAGCCTAATGTTAGCTATCTAACACTGAACCTAATTGGTTAGCTTTAGCTACCTGCAAATTCATACTACAGCTATGACAATGTTTGTATGGATAGTAGTATGAGTTGGAATTATTCCTGTCCATTTTTTAGCTAGCTAGCTACGTGTCTAAACAAAAGTCTCCACTTCTCCAGATGATGACATGACCCATCAAATTAGCCAGGTGTATCTGGGGGTGATTACGGCCATCTAGTCTAGACAATAGTGACCCATCCAGCTAGATGTGGCTGGGGGGGGGGGGGTTACGGCCATCTATAGTATTTCATGAATATGTGAACATGTCTAGACAATAGTAACCCATCCAGCTAGATGTGGCTGGGGGGGGTTACGGCCATCTATAGTATTTCATGAACATGTGAACATGTCTAGACAATAGTGACCCATCCAGCTAGATGTGGCTGGGGGGGGGTTACGGCCATCTATAGTATTTGATGAACATGTGTACATGTCTAGACAATAGTGACCCATCCAGCTAGATGTGGCTGGGGGGGGGGGGGGGGTTACGGCCATCTATAGTATTTGATGAACATGTGTACATGTCTAGACAATAGTGACCCATCCAGCTAGATGTGGCTGGGGGGGGGGGGGGGGGGGGGGTTACGGCCATCTATAGTATTTGATGAACATGTGTACATGTCTAGACAATAGTGACCCATCCAGCTAGATGTGGCTGGGGGGGGGGGGGGGGGGTTACGGCCATCTATAGTATTTGATGAACATGTGTACATGTCTAGACAATAGTGACCCATCCAGCTAGATGTGGCTGGGGGGGGGGGGGGGGTTACGGCCATCTATAGTATTTGATGAACATGTGAACATGTCTAGACAATAGTGACCCATCCAGCTAGATGTGGCTGGGGGGGGGGGGGGGGGGGGGGTTACGTCCATCTATAGTATTTGATGAACATGTGTACATGTCTAGACAATAGTGGCCCATCCAGCTAGATGTGCATTTGATGCATTTATTTCACATGATCAATTTAGACAAGTGTGTCTGGGTAATCATTTAATAATATGTGTAACCATAAGTAACCATTTCACAGTACCTTATAAACGTCGATTTTATTTGATATAGTGTGTGTTTACCAGAGACGGTAATGTGAAGAACAACAGGACCTGCACCAAAGTCAGATTAGGATATAGACCAAAGACTAGATACAGTTTATTTTTATTTTTTCCTTATTGTAGGCTACTACTTTTACCACTTTTAGTCTTGAAAGCTTTGGTTGTTTACTACCTTACTCCCTCTGTTTAGCACATGGCCTCACTTGTTAATTCTTAAAGAGATGGGCGGGGCAAAGGCTTAAGAGGGTGTGAACGATGCTGAATGGGTGTGGACAAAGAACAGCTCTCTAGTAGGTACCAAAACATTCAAGGGCAATTTTCTCAAAAGCGGGGTTACAAGTTTATCAACTTTCAAAGCAAAACGACTTTCCCATTGTTCCTCAACTGCAGTGTATGATATACAATTTTCTAGAGTTTCCACTTTTATGCAATGTAAAAAAAAAAAAACGATTTCAAATTTTGCTACGTAAGACCAAATCGAGGTGGTCGGTACCAAATGATTAAAGACTAGAGCAAATGTTAACACAATAATTCACAACACTGAGTCAGCATGGTTTCTTGTCTCGAACTAATATGCAGACAGACTGTGTGTGGTGTGCTTTGTGTGAGTGAGTGAGTGAGAGAGAGAGAGAGAGTGAGAGAGAGTGAGAGAGAGAGAGTGAGTGAGTGAGTGAGTGAGTGAGAGTGAGTGAGTGAGTGAGTGAGTGAGTGAGTGAGTGAGTGAGTGAGTGAGTGAGTGAGTGAGTGAGTGAGTGAGTGAGTGAGTGAGTGAGTGAGTGAGTGAGTGAGTGAGTGAGTGAGTGAGTGAGTGAGTGAGTGAGTGAGTGAGTGAGTGAGAGAGAGAGAGAGAGAGAGAGAGAGAGAGAGAGAGAGAGAGAGAGAGAGAGAGAGAGAGAGAGAGAGAGAGAGAGAGAGAGAGAGAGAGAGAGAGAGAGAGAGAGAGAGAGAGAGAGAGAGAGAGAGAGAGAGAGAGAGAGAGAGAATAAAGACATCTTTGTCAGGTTTTCACTAAGCTTACTTCAGGGAATACGCTTAGGGGCTCCTGTGTGTGTGTTCCCCTTAAATAAGTATCTAATGCTCAAAAATACAACTGTATAAATCTGGGCTTGGCTGGAAACCCATGTTTTTTATTACTCGCTATTTCCCAAACACCACGGAAATTACAGACAGACGAGGCGGGAGTTAAGTGGGTGGTTGTGTGTGTGTGTGTGTGTGTGTGTGTGATTGAGGTTTAGATGGCTCCATCTCGCTGAGTGTTAGGTAGACATGTCATCATCAGCTGCTGCTTTTACTCAGTACTTCATTGAAGCACCTTTGGCAGCGATTACAGCTTGGGTATGACGCTACAAGCTTGGCACACCTGTATTTGGGAGTTTCTCCCATTCTTCTCTGCAGATCCTCTCAAGGTCTGTCAGGTGGACAGCTATTTTCAGGTCTCTCCAGAGATGTTAGATCAGGTTCAAATCTAGGCTCTGGCTGGGCCACTCAAGGACATTCAGAGATTTGTCCCTAAGCAACTCCTGCGTTGTTTTGGCTGTGTGCTTAGGGTCGTTGTCCTGCTGGAATGTGAAACTTCAGCCCACTCTGAGATCCTGAGCACTCTGGAGAAGGTTTTCATCAAGGATCTCTCTGTACTTTGCTCCGTTCATCTTTCCCTCGATCCTAACTAGTCTCCCAGTCTCTGCCGCTGAAAAACATCCCCACATCATCATGCTGTCACCACATGAGTATTGTAGGGTATGTAAACATTGTATGAAGTGGCATTGTTTAAAGTGGCTCGTGATACATTTATTACATCAATTTTTCCATTATTTAAGTGGCTGGAGTTGAGTCAGTACGTTGGCAGCAGCCACTCAATGTTAGTGATGGCTGTTTAACAGTCTGATGGCCTTGAGATAGAAGCTGTTTTTCAGTCTCTCGGTCCCAGCTTTGATGCATCTGTACTGACCTCGCCTTCTGGATGATAGCAGGGTGAACAGGCAGTGGCTCGGGTGGTTGTTGTCCTTGATGATCTTTTTGGCCTTCCTGTGACATCGGGTGCTGTAGGTGTCCTGGAGGGCAGGTAGTTTGCACCCGGTGATGTATTTTGCAGACCTCACTACCCTCTGGAGAGCCTTACGGTTGTGGGTGGAGCAGTTGCCGTTCCAGGCGGTGATACAGCCCGACAGGATCTGCATCTGTAAAAGTTTGTGAGTGCTTTTGGTGACTGTGTTTTAGATGCTGTGTTATACCTAACCAGACCCAGTGTCTTATAGATGCTGTGTTATACCTAACCAGACCCAGTGTCTTATAGATGCTGTGTTATACCTAATCAGACCCAGTGTCTTATAGATGCTGTGTTATACCTAACCAGACCCAGTGTCTTATAGATGCTGTGTTATACCTAACCAGACCCAGTGTCTTATAGATGCTGTGTTATACCTAACCAGACCCAGTGTCTTATAGATGCTGTGTTATACCTAACCAGACCCAGTGTCTTATAGATGCTGTGTTATACCTAATCAGACCCAGTGTCTTATAGATGCTGTGTTATACCTAACCAGACCCAGTGTCTTATAGATGCTGTGTTATACCTAATCAGACCCAGTGTCTTATAGATGCTGTGTTATACCTAACCAGACCCAGTGTCTTATAGATGCTGTGTTATACCTAACCAGACCCAGTGTCTTATAGATGCTGTGTATACTAATCAGACCCAGTGTCTTATAGATGCTGTGTTATACCTAATCAGACCCAGTGTCTTATAGATGCTGTGTTATACCTAATCAGACCCAGTGTCTTATAGATGCTGTGTTATACCTAACCAGACCCAGTGTCTTATAGATGCTGTGTTATACCTAACCAGACCCAGTGTCTTATAGATGCTGTGTTATACCTAACCAGACCCAGTGTCTTATAGATGCTGTGTTATACCTAATCAGACCCAGTGTCTTATAGATGCTGTGTTATACCTAACCAGACCCAGTGTCTTATAGATGCTGTGTTATACCTAACCAGACCCAGTGTCTTATAGATGCTGTGTTATACCTAATCAGACCCAGTGTCTTATAGATGCTGTGTTATACCTAATCAGACCCAGTGTCTTATAGATGCTGTGTTATACCTAATCAGACCCAGTGTCTTATAGATGCTGTGTTATACCTAACCAGACCCAGTGTCTTATAGATGCTGTGTTATACCTAACCAGACCCAGTGTCTTATAGATGCTGTGTTATACCTAACCAGACCCAGTGTCTTATAGATGCTGTGTTATACCTAATCAGACCCAGTGTCTTATAGATGCTGTGTGATACCTAACCAGACCCAGTGTCTTATAGATGCTGTGTTATACCTAACCAGACCCAGTGTCTTATAGATGCTGTGTTATACCTAACCAGACCCAGTGTCTTATAGATGCTGTGTTATACCCAACCAGACCCAGTGTCTTATAGATGCTGTGTTATACCCAACCAGACCCAGTGTCTTATAGATGTCTTATAGATGCTGTGTTATACCTAACCAGACCCAGTGTCTTATAGATGCTGTGTTATACCTAACCAGACCCAGTGTCTTATAGATGTCTTATAGATGCTGTGTTATACCTAACCAGACCCAGTGTCTTATAGATGCTGTGTTATACCTAACCAGACCCAGTGTCTTATAGATGCTGTGTTATACCTAACCAGACCCAGTGTCTTATAGATGCTGTGTTATACCTAACCAGACCCAGTGTCTTATAGATGCTGTGTTATACCTAATCAGACCCAGTGTCTTATAGATGCTGTGTTATACCTAACCAGACCCAGTGTCTTATAGATGCTGTGTTATACCTAACCAGACCCAGTGTCTTATAGATGCTGTGTTATACCTAACCAGACCCAGTGTCTTATAGATGCTGTGTTATACCTAATCAGACCCAGTGTCTTATAGATGCTGTGTTATACCTAACCAGACCCAGTGTCTTATAGATGCTGTGTTATACCTAACCAGACCCAGTGTCTTATAGATGCTGTGTTATACCTAATCAGACCCAGTGTCTTATAGATGCTGTGTTATACCTAATCAGACCCAGTGTCTTATAGATGCTGTGTTATACCTAATCAGACCCAGTGTCTTATAGATGCTGTGTTATACCTAACCAGACCCAGTGTCTTATAGATGCTGTGTTATACCTAACCAGACCCAGTGTCTTATAGATGCTGTGTTATACCTAACCAGACCCAGTGTCTTATAGATGCTGTGTTATACCTAACCAGACCCAGTGTCTTATAGATGCTGTGTTATACCTAACCAGACCCAGTGTCTTATAGATGCTGTGTTATACCTAACCAGACCCAGTGTCTTATAGATGCTGTGTTATACCTAACCAGACCCAGTGTCTTATAGATGCTGTGTTATACCTAACCAGACCCAGTGTCTTATAGATGCTGTGTTATACCTAACCAGACCCAGTGTCTTATAGATGCTGTGTTATACCTAACCAGACCCAGTGTCTTATAGATGCTGTGTTATACCTAACCAGACCCAGTGTCTTATAGATGCTGTGTTATACCTAATCAGACCCAGTGTCTTATAGATGCTGTGTGATACCTAACCAGACCCAGTGTCTTATAGATGCTGTGTTATACCTAACCAGACCCAGTGTCTTATAGATGCTGTGTTATACCTAACCAGACCCAGTGTCTTATAGATGCTGTGTTATACCCAACCAGACCCAGTGTCTTATAGATGCTGTGTTATACCCAACCAGACCCAGTGTCTTATAGATGTCTTATAGATGCTGTGTTATACCTAACCAGACCCAGTGTCTTATAGATGCTGTGTTATACCTAACCAGACCCAGTGTCTTATAGATGTCTTATAGATGCTGTGTTATACCTAACCAGACCCAGTGTCTTATAGATGCTGTGTTATACCTAACCAGACCCAGTGTCTTATAGATGCTGTGTTATACCTAACCAGACCCAGTGTCTTATAGATGCTGTGTTATACCTAACCAGACCCAGTGTCTTATAGATGCTGTGTTATACCTAATCAGACCCAGTGTCTTATAGATGCTGTGTTATACCTAACCAGACCCAGTGTCTTATAGATGCTGTGTTATACCTAATCAGACCCAGTGTCTTATAGATGCTGTGTTATACCTAACCAGACCCAGTGTCTTATAGATGCTGTGTTATACCTAACCAGACCCAGTGTCTTATAGATGATGTGTTATACCTAACCAGACCCAGTGTCTTATAGATGCTGTGTTATACCTAACCAGACCCAGTGTCTTATAGATCCTGTGTTATACCTAACCAGACCCAGTGTCTTATAGATGCTGTGTTATACCTAATCAGACCCAGTGTCTTATAGATGCTGTGTTATACCTAACCAGACCCAGTGTCTTATAGATGCTGTGTTATACCTAACCAGACCCAGTGTCTTATAGATGCTGTGTTATACCTAACCAGACCCAGTGTCTTATAGATGCTGTGTTATACCTAACCAGACCCAGTGTCTTATAGATGCTGTGTTATACCTAATCAGACCCAGTGTCTTATAGATGCTGTGTTATACCTAACCAGACCCAGTGTCTTATAGATGCTGTGTTATACCTAATCAGACCCAGTGTCTTATAGATGCTGTGTTATACCTAACCAGACCCAGTGTCTTATAGATGCTGTGTTATACCTAACCAGACCCAGTGTCTTATAGATGCTGTGTTATACCTAACCAGACCCAGTGTCTTATAGATGCTGTGTTATACCTAACCAGACCCAGTGTCTTATAGATCCTGTGTTATACCTAACCAGACCCAGTGTCTTATAGATGCTGTGTTATACCTAACCAGACCCAGTGTCTTATAGATGCTGTGTTATACCTAACCAGACCCAGTGTCTTATAGATGCTGTGTTATACCTAACCAGACCCAGTGTCTTATAGATGCTGTGTTATACCTAACCAGACCCAGTGTCTTATAGATGCTGTGTTATACCTAACCAGACCCAGTGTCTTATAGATGCTGTGTTATACCTAATCAGACCCAGTGTCTTATAGATGCTGTGTTATACCTAACCAGACCCAGTGTCTTATAGATGCTGTGTTATACCTAATCAGACCCAGTGTCTTATAGATGCTGTGTTATACCTAACCAGACCCAGTGTCTTATAGATGCTGTGTTATACCTAACCAGACCCAGTGTCTTATAGATGCTGTGTTATACCCAACCAGACCCAGTGTCTTATAGATGCTGTGTTATACCCAACCAGACCCAGTGTCTTATAGATGCTGTGTTATACCTAATCAGACCCAGTGTCTTATAGATGCTGTGTTATACCTAACCAGACCCAGTGTCTTATAGATGCTGTGTTATACCTAACCAGACCCAGTGTCTTATAGATGCTGTGTTATACCCAACCAGACCCAGTGTCTTATAGATGCTGTGTTATACCCAACCAGACCCAGTGTCTTATAGATGCTGTGTTATACCTAATCAGACCCAGATACAGTAAATGCAGAACCAGGTAAATTGTGAGTCCAGGAGAGCAGAGCACCATTTGGTAGGTAGATGACACCAGACTTCATCCCTCACAGCCATTATATAGGTGATGGCATCTCTTGGTGATCATTGGCGAAGAGAGGAATGGCTTCTCGCCTTGACCTCTCTGTACCCAGACCCATTAGGATCATTACACTAGATGGAGAATATTATTGACTTTAATTAAACATAAAGGCGGTTGTCTGCTCTACATTAGAAATCACATATTTAGAAAGGTAACATTTATTTATTTATTTTTATTTATTTTTTTTACCCCCTTTTTCTCCCCAATTTCATGGTAGCCAATTGTTAGTAATTACTATCTTGTCTCATCGCTACAACTCCCGTATGGGCTCGGGAGAGACGAAGGTCGAAAGCCATGCGTCCTCCGAAACACAACCCAACCAAGCCGCACTGCTTCTTAACACAGCGCCTCCAACCCGGAAGCCAGCCGGGTTGGTTCATCGCTAGGGTCAGGCCAGGGTCATCGCTAGGCTCAGACCAGGATCATCGCTATGCTCAGACCAGGGTCAGGGTCATCGCTAGACTCAGACCAGGGTCATCTTTAGGGTCAGACCAGGATCATCGCTATGCTCAGACCAGGATCATCGCTATGCTCAGACCAGGATCATCGCTATGCTCAGACCAGGGTCATCGCTATGCTCAGACCAGGATCATCGCTAGGCTCAGACCAGGATCATCGCTAGGCTCAGACCAGGGTCATCGCTAGGCTCAGACCAGGGTCATCGCTAGGGTCAGACCAGGATCATCGCTAGGCTCAGACCAGGATCATCGCTATGCTCAGACAAGGGTCATCGCTAGGCTCAGACCAGGGTCATCGCTATGCTCAGACAAGGGCCATCGCTAGGGTCAGACAAGGGCCATCGCTAGGGTCAGACCAGGGTCATCGCTGTGCTCAGACAAGGGCCATCGCTAGGGTCAGACCAGGGTCATCGCAAGGCTCAGACCAGGATCATCGCTAGGCTCAGACCAGGATCATCGCTATGCTCAGACCAGGGTCATCGCTAGGCTCAGACGAGGGTCATCGCTCTTTTTGATCAGTAATGTGGTTCCCAAGAGGTCAAGGACAAAGACACTCATTCTACTCGAGCAGTTCATGAGTGGTCTTCACCAAAGGGTGGCTACCTTCGTACATGAGCACAAGAATCTCACTCTTTAGAGAGCTGCAGTCCTTACAGTTGAGTTTGTGTTGACACATAAAACGACCTTCACAAACAAAGCACCCGGTAGTTATCCTTCACAAACAAAGCACCCAGTAGTTATCCTTCACAAACAAAGCACCCAGTAGTTATCCTTCACAAACTAAGCACCCGGTAGTTATCCTTCACAAACAAAGCACCCGGTAGTTATCCTTCACAAACAAAGCACCCAGTAGTTATCCTTCACAAACAAAGCACCCAGTAGTTATCCTTCACAAACTAAGCACCCGGTAGTTATCCTTCACAAACAAAGCACCCGGTAGTTATCCTTCACAAACAAAGCACCCAGTAGTTATCCTTCACAAACAAAGCACCCAGTAGTTATCCTTCACAAACAAAGCACCCAGTAGTTATCCTTCACAAACAAAGCACCCAGTAGTTATCCCTACACAAACAAAGCACCCAGTAGTTATCCCTACACAAACAAAGCACCCAGTAGTTATCCCTACACAAACAAAGCACCCAGTAGTTATCCCTACACAAACAAAGCACCCAGTAGTTATCCTTCACAAACAAAGCACCCAGTAGTTATCCTTCACAAACAAAGCACCCGGTAGTTATCCTTCACAAACAAAGCACCCAGTAGTTATCCTTCACAAACAAAGCACCCAGTAGTTATCCTTCACAAACAAAGCACCCGGTAGTTATCCCTACACAAACAAAGCACCCGGTAGTTATCCTTCACAAACAAAGCACCCGGTAGTTATCCCTACACAAACAAAGCACCCAGTAGTTATCCCTACACAAACAAAGCACCCAGTAGTTATCCCTACACAAACAAAGCACCCAGTAGTTATCCTTCACAAACAAAGCACCCAGTAGTTATCCCTACACAAACTAAGCACCCGGTAGTTATCCTTCACAAACAAAGCACCCAGTAGTTATCCCTACACAAACAAAGCACCCAGTAGTTATCCCTACACAAACAAAGCACCCAGTAGTTATCCCTACACAAACAAAGCACCCAGTAGTTATCCCTACACAAACAAAGCACCCGGTAGTTATCCCTACACAAACAAAGCACCCAGTAGTTATCCCTACACAAACAAAGCACCCAGTAGTTATCCTTCACAAACAAAGCACCCAGTAGTTATCCCTACACAAACAAAGCACCCGGTAGTTATCCCTACACAAACAAAGCACCCAGTAGTTATCCCTACACAAACAAAGCACCCAGTAGTTATCCTTCACAAACAAAGCACCCAGTAGTTATCCCTACACAAACAAAGCACCCAGTAGTTATCCTTCACAAACAAAGCACCCAGTAGTTATCCCTACACAAACAAAGCACCCAGTAGTTATCCCTACACAAACAAAGCACCCAGTAGTTATCCTTCACAAACAAAGCACCCAGTAGTTATCCCTACACAAACAAAGCACCCAGTAGTTATCCCTACACAAACAAAGCACCCAGTAGTTATCCCTACACAAACAAAGCACCCAGTAGTTATCCCTACACAAACAAAGCACCCAGTAGTTATCCCTACACAAACAAAGCACCCAGTAGTTATCCTTCACAAACAAAGCACCCAGTAGTTATCCCTACACAAACAAAGCACCCAGTAGTTATCCCTACACAAACAAAGCACCCAGTAGTTATCCCTACACAAACAAAGCACCCAGTAGTTATCCCTACACAAACAAAGCACCCAGTAGTTATCCTTCACAAACAAAGCACCCAGTAGTTATCCCTACACAAACAAAGCACCCAGTAGTTATCCCTACACAAACAAAGCACCCAGTAGTTATCCTTCACAAACAAAGCACCCAGTAGTTATCCCTACACAAACAAAGCACCCAGTAGTTATCCTTCACAAACAAAGCACCCAGTAGTTATCCCTACACAAACAAAGCACCCAGTAGTTATCCCTACACAAACAAACCACCCAGTAGTTATCCCTACACAAACAAAGCACCCAGTAGTTATCCTTCACAAACAAAGCACCCAGTAGTTATCCCTACACAAACAAAGCACCCAGTAGTTATCCCTACACAAACAAAGCACCCAGTAGTTATCCTTCACAAACAAAGCACCCAGTAGTTATCCTTCACAAACAAAGCACCCAGTAGTTATCCCTACACAAACAAAGCACCCAGTAGTTATCCCTACACAAACAAAGCACCCAGTAGTTATCCCTACACAAACAAAGCACCCAGTAGTTATCCCTACACAAACAAAGCACCCAGTAGTTATCCTTCACAAACAAAGCACCCAGTAGTTATCCCTACACAAACAAAGCACCCAGTAGTTATCCCTACACAAAAAGCAATTCAGAGAAGTCATCTCCTACTACGAGGTTTCAGTCTTTTTCCCCGGTGCCCAAAGACAAGGATCGGCTTCATCATATCCGGCTGTTTGTCGTTAGTGTCTTTAGAAAGGACACCTTGTCTCTCAGTGTCCTAAGTTGAAACAGAAAAATGAGAGAGAGAATAATCCGTTTCTTCTTGTGGAAGCCCTACAGCCCATTAAGTCTCTGGTTGAGACTGGTTTATCTCCTAAAAGAGATTTTGTATGAACCCTTTGTTTCATAATGAAGTTTGTGTGGGTTACTTTGACAGAGATGGCAAGACAATTGGCCCAGTGTATCTCAAATTGTTGTTCTAGTCACACTCCAACAAGAGATAATGAGGTTGGTTCACAATGGTAGTATGATAGGCCATCTTGGGGTCAACAAGATGGATGACAGTATTTTGTGTAACTTCTTCTTCTGGTCTGAAACAGGGTGTTGTTTACTGTAGATTCTGTCACGTTTGCCAGCTGACGGGTAAACCGAACCGAACCCTGCCGGTTACACCTTCGCAGCCTATACCTGCTTTTGACGAGCCTTTCAGCAGGGTTCTGGTGGACTGCGTTGCATTCCACCAAGCAGCACTCCACCCATCAGGCCTTTATGGTAGAGTGGCCAGACGGAAGCCACTCCACCAATCAGGCCTTTATGGTAGAGTGGCCAGACGGAAGCCACTCCACCCATCAGGCCTTTATGGTAGAGTGGCCAGACGGAAGCCACTCCACCCATCAGGCCTTTATGGTAGAGTGGCCAGACGGAAGCCACTCCACCAATCAGGCCTTTATGGTAGAGTGGCCAGACGGAAGCCACTCCACCCATCAGGCCTTTATGGTAGAGTGGCCAGACGGAAGCCACTCCACCCATCAGGCCTTTATGGTAGAGTGGCCAGACGGAAGCCACTCCACCAATCAGGCCTTTATGGTAGAGTGGCCAGACGGAAGCCACTCCACCAATCAGGCCTTTATGGTAGAGTGGCCAGACGGAAGCCACTCCACCCATCAGGCCTTTATGGTAGAGTGGCCAGACGGAAGCCACTCCACCAATCAGGCCTTTATGGTAGAGTGGCCAGACGGAAGCCACTCCACCAATCAGGCCTTTATGGTAGAGTGGCCAGACAGAAGCCACTCCACCAATCAGGCCTTTATGGTAGAGTGGCCAGACGGAAGCCACTCCACCAATCAGGCCTTTATGGTAGAGTGGCCAGACGGAAGCCACTCCACCAATCAGGCCTTTATGGTAGAGTGGCCAGACGGAAGCCACTCCACCAATCAGGCCTTTATGGTAGAGTGGCCAGACGGAAGCCACTCCACCAATCAGGCCTTTATGGTAGAGTGGCCAGACGGAAGCCACTCCTCCAATCAGGCCTTTATGGTAGAGTGGCCAGACGGAAGCCACTCCACCAATCAGGCCTTTATGGTAGAGTGGCCAGACGGAAGCCACTCCACCAATCAGGCCTTTATGGTAGAGTGGCCAGACGGAAGCCACTCCACCAATCAGGCCTTTATGGTAGAGTGGCCAGACGGAAGCCACTCCTCCAATCAGGCCTTTATGGTAGAGTGGCCAGACGGAAGCCACTCCACCAATCAGGCCTTTATGGTAGAGTGGCCAGACGGAAGCCACTCCACCAATCAGGCCTTTATGGTAGAGTGGCCAGACGGAAGCCACTCCACCAATCAGGCCTTTATGGTAGAGTGGCCAGACGGAAGCCACTCCACCAATCAGGCCTTTATGGTAGAGTGGCCAAACGGAAGTCACTCCACCAATCAGGCCTTTATGGTAGAGTGGCCAGACGGAAGTCACTCCACCAATCAGGCCTTTATGGTAGAGTGGCCAGACGGAAGTCACTCCACCAATCAGGCCTTTATGGTAGAGTGGCCAGACGGAAGTCACTCCACCAATCAGGCCTTTATGGTAGAGTGGCCAGACGGAAGCCACTCCACCAATCAGGCCTTTATGGTAGAGTGGCCAGACGGAAGCCACTCCACCAATCAGGCCTTTATGGTAGAGTGGCCAGACGGAAGCCACTCCACCAATCAGGCCTTTATGGTAGAGTGGCCAGACGGAAGCCACTCCACCAATCAGGCCTTTATGGTAGAGTGGCCAGACGGAAGCCACTCCACCAATCAGGCCTTTATGGTAGAGTGGCCAGACGGAAGCCACTCCTCCAATCAGGCCTTTATGGTAGAGTGGCCAGACGGAAGCCACTCCACCAATCAGGCCTTTATGGTAGAGTGGCCAGACGGAAGCCACTCCACCAATCAGGCCTTTATGGTAGAGTGGCCAGACGGAAGCCACTCCACCAATCAGGCCTTTATGGTAGAGTGGCCAAACGGAAGTCACTCCACCAATCAGGCCTTTATGGTAGAGTGGCCAGACGGAAGTCACTCCACCAATCAGGCCTTTATGGTAGAGTGGCCAGACGGAAGTCACTCCACCAATCAGGCCTTTATGGTAGAGTGGCCAGACGGAAGTCACTCCACCAATCAGGCCTTTATGGTAGAGTGGCCAGACGGAAGCCACTCCACCAATCAGGCCTTTATGGTAGAGTGGCCAGACGGAAGCCACTCCACCAATCAGGCCTTTATGGTAGAGTGGCCAGACGGAAGCCACTCCACCAATCAGGCCTTTATGGTAGAGTGGCCAGACGGAAGCCACTCCACCAATCAGGCCTTTATGGTAGAGTGGCCAGACGGAAGCCACTCCACCAATCAGGCCTTTATGGTAGAGTGGCCAGACGGAAGCCACTCCACCAATCAGGCCTTTATGGTAGAGTGGCCAGACGGAAGCCACTCCACCAATCAGGCCTTTATGGTAGAGTGGCCAGACGGAAGCCACTCCACCAATCAGGCCTTTATGGTAGAGTGGCCAGACGGAAGCCACTCCACCAATCAGGCCTTTATGGTAGAGTGGCCAGACGGAAGTCACTCCTCCAATCAGGCCTTTATGGTAGAGTGGCCAGACGGAAGCCACTCCTCCAATCAGGCCTTTATGGTAGAGTGGCCAGACGGAAGCCACTCCACCAATCAGGCCTTTATGGTAGAGTGGCCAAACGGAAGTCACTCCACCAATCAGGCCTTTATGGTAGAGTGGCCAGACGGAAGTCACTCCACCAATCAGGCCTTTATGGTAGAGTGGCCAGACGGAAGCCACTCCACCAATCAGGCCTTTATGGTAGAGTGGCCAGACGGAAGTCACTCCACACATAGCGACACATTTAAGTTGATCATGTTGTTAAATGGGAGTTGTTTTCTGTTGTTTGTGAGCAAAACTTGTCCAACAGAGTCAGAGTGACCATCGGGTTCTTGGTCACCTCCCTGACCAAGGCCCTTCTCCCCCGATTGCTGTTTGGCCGGCTGGCCAGCTCTCGGAATAGTCTTGGTGGTTCCAGACTTCTCCCATTTAAGAATGATGGTGGCCACTGTGTTGTTTGGGACTTTCGATGCTGCAGACATTTTTTGGTACCCTTCCCCAGATTTGTGCCTTGACACAATCCTGTCTCGGAGCTCTACGGACAATGCCTTTCCAAATCATGTCCAATCAATAGAATTGACCACAGGTGGACTCCAATCAAGTTGTAGAAACATCTCAAGGATGATCAATGGAAGCAGGATGCACATGAGCTTAATTTCGTGTCTCATTGCAAAGTGTCTGACAATTTATGTAAATTAATTCTAAAGACCATTTTTCGCTTTGTCATTATGGGGTATTGTGTGTAGATTGATGAGGGAAAAAAGTAATTTAATACATTTTAGAATAAGGCTGTCACGTAATAGAATTTGGAAAAAGTCAAGGGGTCTGAATATTTTCCAAATGTTATTGTGAATGTTGTTTCTGAAATAAGGATTTGTGTTTTGGATCTGGCAGGAAGTCCATACAGGAGAGCATTGCAATACTTCCTAACCTCTCTTCCCTCTCTTTTCCCACTTCCTCCCCTCTCTTTTCCCACTTCCTCCCCTCTTTTCCCACTTTCTCCCCTCTTTTCCCACTTTCTCGCCTCTTCTCATTTTTTACATTACATTTTTAGTCATTTAGCAGACGCTCTTATCCAGAGCGACTTACAGTAGAGTGCATACATTTTATCACATATTTTTTTTTATTATTATTATTATTTTATTTTTTACATTTCATTACATTTTACATACTGAGACAAGGATATCCCTACCGGCCAAACCCTCCCTAACCCGGACGACGCTATGCCAATTGTGTGTCGCCCCACGGACCTCCCGGTTGCGGCCGGCTGCGACAGAGCCTGGGCGCGAACCCAGCCCAGCCTGGGCGCGAACCCAGAGACTCTGGTGGCGCAGCTAGCACTGCGATGCAGTGCCCTAGACCACTTCTTCCCCCTCTCATCCCACTTTCTCCCCTCTTTTCCCACTTTCTCCCCTCTTCTCCCACTTCTTCCCCTCTCTTTTCCCACTTCCTCCCCTCTTTTCCCACTTTCTCCCCTCTTTACCCACTTTCTCGCCTCTTCTCCCACTTCTTCCCCCTCTCATCCCACTTCTTCCCCTCTCTTTTCCCACTTCCTCCCCTCTTTTCCCACTTTCTCCCCTCTTTACCCACTTTCTCGCCTCTTCTCCCACTTCTTCCCCCTCTCATCCCACTTCCTCCCCTCTTTTCCCACTTTCTCCCCTCTTTTCCCACTTTCTCCCCTCTTCTCCCACTTCCTCCCCTCTTCTCCCACTTCCTCCCCTCTCTTTTCCCACTTCCTCCCCTCTCTTTTCCCACTTCCTCCCCTCTCTTTTCCCACTTTCTCCCCTCTTTTCCCACTTTCTCCCCTCTTCTCCCACTTCCTCCCCCTCTCATCCCACTTCCTCCCCTCTCTTCCCCTAATACTCTGAATGGTATAAAAACACTGGCAGTCAAATGAATCCGAAACATAAGCTTAAATAAACAATTGACACGAGCGTGGGAAATATAATTGTATGTCAACAAGTACTTCCTCTCCATTGTCCCTCTGAGGTATCAACTTGCCTCCTGTAATGCATCCAGGTGTGCTGTGTAAGTGGTTTCCCTGGAACATGTTGAGTCCATTCATCCTGTAGTGAATATCCTCCAGTTATTGTGTTAGTGGGATGAGTTGGAGGGCAGGTGAATCGGTCATTGTGACAGAGCAATAAAGGGTTCTCTGTTAGCAAGGAGCTAATGTTTGCCCATAGGTATACCTTACCTCTCTCTCTCTCTCTCTCTCTCTCTCTCTCGCTGTCTCGCTCTCTCTTTCTGTGAGAGAAGGGTCTCTCTTATTGTTACCTCTATGTCCAATGACCTGCCTCGAGCCTGTTAAATCAGGATTATCCAGACCTGAGACACACACACACACACACACACACGAACACACATGAACACACACTGATAAAGAGACACAGCTCTTAGAGAGGAATTTATCTCAGGGCTGGAGGGAAGGTGTTATTGGGTATACAGGGATTGGTCAAGCCCCATGCCTCAACCTGTAGCTTGTCTGGTGGTAGATAAAGTCACTGAGACCTTCAGTTTGTTCTGGTTTGATAACAATGTTCTACTTTTGAAGGACTTCACAGAAACGTTGGATTTAAAAGTACTTTCAAATTCCATGTATTCACGTGTGTGTGTGTGTGTGTGTGTGTGTGTGTGTGTGTGTGTGTGTGTGTGTGTGTGTGTGTGTGTGTGTGTGCGTGCGCGTGTGCGCGTGCGCGTGCGCGTGCGCGTGCGCGTGTGCGTGCGCGGAAGGAAGGAAGGAAGGAAGGAAGGAAGGAAGGAAGGAGAGAGAGTGTATAAGTTATGTGGGCTCCCGAGTGGTGCAGCGGTCTAGGGCACTGCATTTCAGTTCTAAAGGCGTCACTACAGACCCTGGTTCAATTCCAGGCTGTATCACAACCGGACGTGATTGGGAGTCCCATAGGGCGGCGCACAATTGGCCCAGTGTCGTCCGGGTTAGGGTTTGGCCGGGGTAGGCCGTCATTGTAAATAAGAATTTGTTCTTAACTGACTTGCCTAGTTAAATGGTTAAAAGGTTAAAAAAATATTCCATTTTCTTTTTTTTACCTTTATTTAACTAGGCAAGTCAGTTGAGAACAAATTCTTATTTACAATGACGGCCTACCAAAAGGCAAAAGGCCTCCTGATGGGGACGGTGGCCTGGGATTAAAAATCGAAAATAAATACAAATAGGACAAAACACACATCATGACGAGAGAGACAACACACTACACAAGGAGAGACCCAAGGCAACATAAACAGGTAACCTCTGTGATACTGTACACATACAGCTGTTCTGTGTCTCAAAGCCATGTGGTGCACAGTGGCAGAACTAACACTACTACAAAAGCATCACACACACACATATATAACACACACACACACACACACACACACACACACACACACACACACACACACACACACACACACACACACACACACTCACACAAGGTGCGGGGCTGTGATATTGCAACTGTGCATCACTGTGTCTGGATTGACGGTGGAGAAATTCCATTAGAGCCGCTAGCATGTCTCCTGAGATACCTGTCCTGACACACGTGTGTGTGTGTGTGTGTGTGTGTGTGTGTGTGTGTGTGTGTGTGTGTGTGTGTGTGTGTGTGTGTGTGTGTGTGTGTTGATAAATGGTGACGGCCTACGGGTAATGGATGACAGGATGAAAGGGTAATGACTAGACCATAGCCCCTTTATAATACATCACTGTCATACTGTATAATACTGTACCGTAAAGGCTTCTGTTCTTCCCTGAGGTGCTGTGAGATACAGACAGGAGGAGTACACACAGCAAAACACACTCAACAATCAGTTACAGCCAGGAAAACACACTCACCAATCAGTCACAGCCAGGAAAACACACTCACCAATCAGTCACAGCCAGAAAAACACACTCACCAATCAGGAAAACACACATTTACCAAACAGTCACATTCAGGAAAACACACTCACCAATCAGTTACAGCCAGGAAACCACACTCACCAATCAGTTACAGCCAGGAAAACACACTCACCAATCAGTCACAGCCAGAAAAACACACTCACCAATCAGTAACAGCCAGGAAAAGACATTCACCAATCAGTTACAATAAGGAAAAGACATTCACCAATCAGTTACAGCCAGGAAAAGACATTCACCAATCAGTTACAATAAGGAAAAGACATTCACCAATCAGTTACAGCCAGGAAACCACACTCACCAATCTCCCAACCCTGGCATCAGTAATCTAGCTCAGTCATTCACTCGCTGCCACCTACAGACAGACAAGATGGGGTGCTAGAGAGGGAGGAACGATGAGAAGAAGGGAACATGACAAACGAAGAGTTGGGCAGCCAGGTCACTCCAGATCTAATGCACTAGTCAAAGTTTGTCCAGGTTCCCAGGATGTCAGCAGATGCCTTCATCACTGGCCGCTAGGGGCAACAGTGAGCGCTAATACCATCGAGTAGGCTCGTTGTGAACAGGGGCGTTGTGGGGGCGTTGTGGGGGCGTTGTGAACAGGATGGCGGATAGGCGTAAGCCGCGAGCTCCAGGGTTCAATCCCAGTGCTAGGCGCTCGATTGGTTTTACCCTATACAAAACCTTAACCATTACCATAAAGGGGCATTTCTCCGCTGCTCTTTCACTATATATGTCCGTTAATAGGTTATTAACATATAATATGTCTCCAGAAAGATGTTGAATTTCTTCACTACACGCAAATACAATTATTTCTGCATCACTGGTAGAAACGGACCATCAACATTTCCTGGTTGTAAACAAACCACAATATCCAGAATTCATAGCGATTTCAGGACGTAGTACTACCCCTGTCGAGGTGGATCCAGTTGAGAATGGGTGTCAACGGCTAACTACAGTTACTCACTGGACCAGCCACTCGTTCATAGAACATCAGCTTGCGAATAACTATTTATTTGTATTTTTTGTGTCGAGAACAACTAAAGTTTAGTCGTGGTGTGGTGCTCAGTACCTGGATGTGCAAACTACGAGCAAACACATTTAATTGGTTACCTTACTGAGAAGTCGATAGTTTACTTAGCTAGCTAGCGAACTACATTTGTTTATCTAAACCAAAATCTGGAGAGGTTTCGTAATAAGCTGGCTAGACATTCCAAAGCAAATCAATGAAATTATCCATTTTGCTATCTGACGATGTGATTTGCAAGCTAACCGTAGCTACGCTAAGTTACGTTAGCTACAGCCTACCGGACTGTATCTAACCATTAGCTAGCTAACTAACTATCGCAGAGGCTAACCTTCCTTGGCCTACGTGTTCGATTTACAAAATTCCGACCATATCAACATCTGCATTAAGCTCAGCAACAGAAACGAGTGTAAATCACCTTTGTTAATCTTCCATGACCCCACGATGAGCAATACAATATACTGCAGCTAGGCATGAACACGATGCATGTCTTGTTGTCATAGTGGGTGTGTTTTTAAATAGACTACAACTTCTACGGTAATTATCTGTATTATGGAGGCTTAGTTGATTGTTTATGCAAAGCTTGATGTCTAAATTGGAGAAAAGCAGTGTAATTTAGGAGGGGATGACGTGGGTGACTGACTGTTGTCTGGGGGTTATGCATGATCTATTGACACGAGGGGGATGGGTGGATATAATACCTTGTTTGAGTGTGTGTTGATGGGGACAAAGTAGTAAAATGTCCTACAGACTAATCCTCCTGCTAATGATAATGACCTTCACGCCAGCTTTAGTAGTACAGATACTGTAGACACATTGGATGAAAGCTTTCAACCGAGAACAAGCTCAAACTGAACATCATCTGACTCTGAAGAGGAAATTGACTGCATGGGGCTGGCAAGAGACAAAGTGTACAGTGTATATATAGTCTATGAGTCCAAGGTCATGGATCTCATGAAAACCAGCTGCCATTGCCCAAAACAAGACGAGGTTCACCAGCTGAAGAACATTCTGGAACCTGCCTGGAACATTCAAGGAACACAACGTCCATATTCAGTTAGACTGATGTTGTAGTATAATACAGAATGACTAGTATGCTCACAACTTCATTGTGCTATCGATATTGTTAGCTCTTTGGGAGAAAAGAAACACAGAAAAATCAAAAATACCACTATGGTGCATAATTATGTCTGAAACACCTCTCATAATATAGGGAGACTGGAAAAACACTGCAAATATATTCTAGCTGTGAATCGTCCCTTTTTTCTTCCCAATTTCGTGGTATCCAATTGGTAGTTACAGTCGTGTCCCATCGCTGCAACTCCCGTACGGACTTGGGAGAGGCGAAGGTCGAGATCCACGCGTCCTCTGAAACACGACCCTCCACGCGTCCTCTGAAACACGACCCTCCACACGTCCTCTGAAACACGACCCTCCACGCGTCCTCTGAAACACGACCCTCCACACGTCCTCTGAAACACGACCCTCCACACGTCCTCTGAAACACGACCCTCCACGCGTCCTCTGAAACACGACCCTCCACACGTCCTCTGAAACACGACCCTCCATGCGTCCTCTGAAACACGACCCTCCACGCGTCCTCTGAAACACGACCCTCCACGCGTCCTCTGAAACACGACCCTCCACGCGTCCTCTGAAACACGACCCTCCACACGTCCTCTGAAACACGACCCTCCACGCGTCCTCTGAAACACGACCCTCCACGCGTCCTCTGAAACACGACCCTCCACACGTCCTCTGAAACACGACCCTCCACGCGTCCTCTGAAACACGACCCTCCACACGTCCTCTGAAACACGACCCTCCACACGTCCTCTGAAACACGACCCTCCACGCGTCCTCTGAAACACGACCCTCCACGCGTCCTCTGAAACACGACCCTC